>NC_083596.1:21360800-21613300 GCF_027579695.1 Neoarius graeffei | reverse complement strand
TATTTTGGGCTCAGACGTCCATAAAAACATTTTTCCAATATCCTTCTGGCTTGTCCACGTGATCTTTAGCAAACTGCAAACAAGCAGCAATGTTATTTTTGGAGAGCAGTGGCTTTCTCCTTGCAACCCTGCCATGCACACCATTGTTGTTCAGTGTTCTCCTGATGATGAACTCATGAACATTAACATTAGCCAATGTGAGAGAGGCCTTCAGTTGCTTAGAAGTTACCCTGGGGTCCTTTGTGACCTCGCCAACTATTACACGCCTTGCTCTTGGAGTGATCTTTGTTGGTCGACCACTCCTGGGGAGGGTAACAATGGTCTTGAATTTCCTCCATTTGTACACAATCTGTCTGACTGTGGATTGGTGGAGTCCAAACTCTTTAGAGATGGTTTTGTAACCTTTTCCAGCCTGATGAGCATCAACAACGCTTTTTCTGAGGTCCTCAGAAATCTCCTGTTTGTACCATGATACACTTCCACAAACATGTGTTGTGAAGATCAGGCTTTGATAGATCCCTGTTCTTTAAATAAAACAGGGTGCCCACTCACACCTGATTGTCATCCCATTGATTGAAAACACCTGACTCTAATTTCACCTTCAAATTAACTGCTAATCCTAGAGGTTCACATACTTTTGCCACTCACAGATATGTAATATTGGATCATTTTCCTCAATAAATAAATGACCAAGTATAATATTTTTATCTCATTTGTTTAACTGGGTTCTCTTTATCTACTTTTAGGACTTGTGTGAAAATCTGATGATGTTTTGGTCATATTTATGCAGAAATATAAAAAATTCTAAAGGGTTCACAAACTTTCAAGCACCATTGTAAAGTAGAATGAAAATATATCCTAGAACAAGCCAACTAAACAAGATAAAATGTAACGATAAAAAAAATTTAACTTATTCCATGAAATCGAGTCATACATGAGCTGATAGCTGACGAGGCATGTAGCAGAGTTGGCTATAAACCATGTATGATGAGATTGCAGATATAAAACAGTTATTCCACTCATTCACTGGATTTTGAGAAACAGAGCATTTTTATATTTTGCAAATTCGATAAATAAAAACTTTATACAAAACATCTGACAAAATAATTTCCGCTTAGAATGTAAACAAACCGGCAAAATGACAGTAGCAATTTGTGAAAAATGCGACAATAATAATAACTCTTAATTTTTTTTTTTTAAAGATGTATTCTTACCATCAATTACTTTTATTCCATATTTAATAGCTTTTTTGTTTTTGTATTTTTGAGGGTTTTCTTCTTTGTTTTTTTCTTTGTTTTTTTTTTTCTTAAAGGTGCATTACTGTCACCGACTTGGCTGGTGTGTAGAAATTATTTTTGCTATTTCTGTTTCTTTTAAATTAAGTTTAAAAGGATAGTTCGGGATTTTTGACATGAATCTGTATGGCATCCCCATCAATAGTGTCGTGCAAACACACTGACTTACCCCTGACAGCATCCTGTGAGTCCAGTTCTTGTCCAGTTTTGGTCCAGACGAAAGTAGTCCGGCAAGTTTGTTGGGGTCACGAAAGTAAAACGTTTTTCGTCTCAAAACAGTACGTGTTCAAAAGAGTGATATATTTGCATCACAAAACCGTTGCCAAATAAAAAGTCAGACCTCGAAATCGCTTGGCACTATTTTCTCTCCCTTCTTATCACTGCGCGCTGCCGCCAGGTGACAGCCACGGCTGTTTCATTCATTGTTTTAGTGATGGGAATTTCGGCTCTTTTTCGGGAGCCGGCTCTTTTGGCTCTTCTTACTATAAGGAGCCGGCTCTTTCGGCTCCCAAACGGCTCCTGAGATTTTATTTTTGATTTAATTGCTGCAATTAACTAGTTAATTAATTACATTATTATTTATATTTTATCAATAGGATGTTTTCCATTTTATTTTTTAGTTTTTGTAGCCATTGTAAAGCTTTGTAAAGTATAGCAGTGTAACAATGTTCTAGCTATAGAAATAAAACTTACTTACCAATTAATAAATTATTTTCTCGCAAACATAATGCAAAACTGTGTTATATTACCAATATAAAATACACAGAAGACATCAACTGTTTATCCTTTATGGCTTTATTTCACATTCGACCTTGAACAAAATGCCACAAAATAAATTATGAAGTATAAATCAGGCCTAAGAAACTATGAAGCAAAGTTGGAAATTATTTTAACAAACACAGAACAATGTGCAACAAAATATGTGGCACCTTGAGCGCATGTAAAAAGAGAAAAAAGTGCCGCACTCTGCTCCACCAGTAATGAGAAGCTGCTGGAACAGCAAATATGCTCCTGTTATAATGACTGCTGTCTCGCTGTATACCGCAGATTAATCTGGCCATGCCAAGGCGGTTGCCGACCGAACCTGTCAATTTATGAGCGACAGTTTATATCATGAGCTTTAGGAATTCACGGCAACAAAACAATGATCATGGTTGTCAAATAGACAGTCATCCTTCAGCTGAGCTGAACTCTCTCTCTCTCTCTCTCTCTCTCTCTCTCTCTCTCTGAGGCACCTAAGGACAAAAAACTGATTCGGTTCCCCAAATCGGCTCCCACCGAAGAGCCGGCTCCCGTCGTTCACTTCAAAGAGCCGGCTCTTTGAACCGGATCGTTCGCGACCGACACATCACTACATTGTTTACTGCTAGCAAAGTTAGTGACAACATGTCTGACTACGACGGTGAAATGTGTGCGGAGATTCAGCCACATCTTTGTTGCTACAGCCTGGATAGTCGCAAGTGCGCACCATTTTCACAAATATATTATTGTATAGGTTATAGAAGGTGATAAATTTGTCGCTGTTCTTGCTCTCAAATTAGCTTGTTAGCGCCGCTGATCTGAACTCCTAATCACTGCCAAACAATGGGAAAGGTGTTGATTCCTGCGCAGATGTCAACATGACAGCGCGCAGTGATGCAGAGGGAGAGAAAATAGTGCCAAGCGATTTCGAGGTCTGACTTTTTATTTGGCAACAGTTTTGTGATGCAAATATATCACTCTTTTGAACACGTACTGTTTTGAGACGAAAAACGTTTTACTTTCGTGACCCCAACAAACTTGCCGGACTACTTTCGTCTGGACCAAAACTGGACAAGAACTGGACTCACAGGATGCTGTCAGGGGTAAGTCAGTGTGTTTGCACGACACTATTGATGGGGATGCCATACAGATTCATGTCAAAAATCCCGAACTATCCCTTTAAATTGTTCAACTTGATAATTTTGGGGTTTTTCTTTTCACGTAGAGTTTTTATTTCATCCTCAGTTGATTCAGCAGCATGCTCCGCCATTTTGTTTTTCTCTCCTCACGGTGTACAAGCTGATAGCCTCGTAGTAGAGTAGCCAATCAGAGCACACGATTGTTCAAATCCAGTGAATGTGGATAAAATATATATCTCTGTATGTGCTTTGTACAGGTGAATGTGTATTAATAGTACTAAAAACAAGAATTGAGCTGAATGAATATAAAAACTGTACAAAAGTATTGAAAGATAGATCAATAGATAGATGATGAGTAAACTCTAAAGGTGTATTGTATGTACAGGTTGTTATCCTCTTCACACGATAATAACTTGTTCCCAGAAGAACAGGGCTTTAGAGGCTCTGTCGTATAAGCATTTTTACTTTACACTATAATAAGGTCATTTGTGTTCCCCTGGCAGGTGGTAGTAGTGACCGAGCATGCTGAAGGTGAATTGTTTCAAATCCTGGAGGATGATGGACGTTTACCTGAGAGCCAGGTACATAAGGATACTGTCCTGATCTCGGTTGTAGAGCTTGACACTAGAGTTTGAATTTGTGCATAAACATCTGACTGCAAATGCAGATATTATACAAAACCACACACAATGTTAACAATTAAAAAGTTTAGCATATCCATTAAAACAAGGGTTTTCAAATGTTTTGCAGCCCTGAAATCTCACAGATCCCCTCCGAATATAATTCAGATCTTTGGCTTATTACTTAAACATGTCCAATAATATTTATTGTTTGCCATTTATAGCAGCCATAGACCTTTTCTGAGGTTTGGATTAAACCCAGTTAATTCAAGGGAGCAGTCAAGCAGGCTTCTAACTATAGCGAGCTCAATAATAAATTATTTGGATAATAATTTGGATAAAAATTAGATGTGATTTCTATCAATGCAGAAGAAAAAAAAAAATCACAGATCCCATGGCTATGCTGTGCACAGACCCCTGCGGGAGCTTTGCGAACCACTGCATTAATATATAGAATATGCTATAAATATTGTTATTTGACAAATAAATGGTGGCGATGTAGCTGGCATGTGCTCCAGCCCTTGCCCTAATTTGATTACATCATTTTGTTGTGTCCTCTTCAAAATATTCACTGTTGAGATTTTTGAAATTTACTCTCCAATTTTGCAAAACATTTGGACGGAAGCAGTTAATCATTGGCGAAGTTAGTTCCAGTATACAGTACTGATGTCAGAGTTGCAATACAGTACACCTGGATGACAGAATGACAGCCAGCTCAACTGAAATAGACACCTGGTTTCTGCGAATAGCCATCTTTCTCACATTTGTTGTTTTGGTGTGTGTAGGTGCGTGATATAGCTTGCCAGCTGGTATCTGCCCTGTATTACTTGCATTCCCATCGTATATTGCACCGCGACATGAAACCACAGAACATCCTTCTGGGCAAAGGGGGTGTGGTGAAGCTCTGTGACTTTGGGTTTGTATTGCACAAAGTGCTATGTAAAGTAGCAACCATATTATAAATGTCTAGTTAACCTTCCTTAGACAGTTTAATAAAGTTAGTTATTTTTAAAATATTGTCAAATTATTGTTTTTTTGTTGTTCTCGTTGTTGTTGTTTCTTTTTGGGTCACACTGCTGGTAAACCAAAAAAACCTGTATTTTCTTTCTAAGGCTTTTCTCCCCTTAAGAATCAGGAGTGGGTTTCCCAATAACGTTGTACTTTAGGGCTAAAGAGCCAGTTTAACCCTTTGGTGACTGACCCCTTGAAAATGGTTCCTCCAGGAACTATGACTTTTCAGTTGTCAAGACAACAGAAGAACTAAAATACAAAAACAGAAAGATACGTCACAATGCTCTTGTGCACAAAACAAAATGCTCTTGTATTTTAGTTTTTCCGTTGTCTTGACGACTGAAACGTCATCGTTCCTGGAGGAACCATGTTCAAGGGGTCAGTCACCAAAGGGTTAAAGCCACTCTTAAGCAACAAACGTTGTCCCTGTACATGGTTTTCCGACCTCACTCAAAGGGAGGAGTCTTAAGAGCAATTTTGCTAAGAGCGTCTTTGCAACGTGTGTCTCCGATATAGGCATTAGGAGCTGCTAAAGCCATTCGTACTGTACTGTAGTTGCTAAAGGCATTAGTAGTTGATAAATGCAGTCGATGAGCTCACATAGCGTTAGTTTTTAACCAAAAAACAATGAAATATAAAGTGTTTAAAATGTGTTAATATATTGTATCATTATTAAACATTACATCCATAATGTGGTAATTAATAATTGAAATTATTTTACATTTTTGGACAATAATATTGTTTTATTCCAAGCGTGTTTTAGGATTAAATGAACAAATGTTCACACGAAAGAATGAGCAAGTAATAAGCTCAATAATTAAGTAAATGTGTTCCCTGTGCCTGATAATTTCACTGTTACCCAATCGTGCAGTCAGGATTATTTTAACTGTTATCCACAATGCCAAGTTGGCAATGTCTCGTGTGTATGTGCGTGTATATACAGTGTCTTGCAAAAGTATTCATCCCCCTTGGTGTTTGTCCTGTTTTGTCGCATTACAAGCTGGAATTAAAACGGATTTTTGGAAGTTTAGCACCATTTGATTTACCCAACATGCCTACCACTTTAAAGGTGCAAATTGTTGTTTTATTGTGACACAAACAATAATTAAGATGAAAAAACAGAAATCTGGAGTGTGCCTAGGTATTCCCCCCCCCCCCCCCCCCCCCCCCCCAGTCAATAATTTCTAGAGCCACCTTTTGCTGCAATTACAGCTGCAAGTCTCTTGGGATATGTCCCTATTAGCTTAGCACATCTAGCCACTGGGATTTTTGCCTATTCCTCAAGGCAATGCAACAGCTTGTAATGCGACAAAACAGGACAAACACACGGGGAGGGAATACTTTTGCAAGACACTGTATATATATTACACACACACAATGTCACAGATGCAGAAATGTCTTATTTATGACAATAAATTATATAATCACTTGCCTAACGGAGTTAAATTTGATTAAAATGTGGTGATATCAGTGTAACATTACGATATCCATACATAATTCCATAACATATTGAAATATGTTCATAATTTTTTGCGTATAGTTATTTAATAATTAACTCTATGTACTTGCAATGTACAAGAAAAATAATTTAACGCCAGCAGCAGATTCAACACCAGTTGAATCTCCGCCCATTGATTGCGAGAGTCCCTCAGAGGCGCATGCGCATTCTGTGTGTTCGGCTATGAGGAGACGTTCTTTGTTGTGAAAAATTGCTCCAGATCCATCATTAGTTAAGAGCGAACTAAAGTGCTACTTTGGCTACGACGTTGTTCAGGCAAACAACGTTGGCTTAAAAGTAGACGGCCTTTCGATCTTATAAAATCAGGGAAATTTAGTTCCCTCTGAAATTTGGTCATTGTGATGTATGTTTATTTCTGTAATATCTTGAAAAAAAAAATGGGCCATTCTGTGACTGGGAAGTTATTTAATCTGAGGGAATTCCCTAGCAAATGATGTGCATGAAATCGCTCACTTCCCACAGTCAAACAGATAGGAAGTCCGTGTGCGCATGTGCAGGTTTACCTTGACCGTGCGCTGACAGTTACATCATTCTGTCGCTAAATGAACAGCTGATCACACCGAGGTGCTCGCCGATATTTATTAGCTTGATCCTGCCTTTCTTTTCCTTCGCAACATAACGTCTTTTCTTCCCACTTTTCATTACTGTAGTCGGTCTTTCCCGTTTCATTCGCACACTCACGTCCGCCATTGTTCTCTCCTGTTTCAAATTTGTATCCCACAATGCCTTGCACGAGCGGGGAAAGCCCACCACGTGATGCGTTGCGTCACGGTGAAGCTCAGAAAAAAAGCGGAGAATTTGGCCCTAAATTCATTAATTGTTCGATTTTATTCTTTTTTTTTTTTAATTGGAAGTCTGTGATTCGAATTCCATAGCTTTCAGTCCACTAAACAAAAATAATTGTGTGTCAGGGAAAATTCTGTTTACAGTATGACCTAAACTTGAAAAATCTGAAAGGCAGTCTAGCTTTAACAATGGATCTTAAGAAGCAGTTAAAAACGCTCTTAGCCTTAAGAGGCTTTCAGGAAACCCACCCCAGATGAAAAATAATTCTGGATTTCAGACTCATTTGACACAATTTCTTGCTGGCCTGATAAACCCAAATGTTCAGCTAGCACATCTCTTATCTTAACCTCCTTCCAGATTTGCTCGAGCCATGAGCGTCTCCACATTGGTGTTGACCTCCATTAAGGGGACTCCTCTGTACATGTCTCCGGAGTTGGTGGAAGAGAAGCCCTACGACCACACAGCTGACCTCTGGGCTTTGGGCTGCATTCTGTATGAGCTCCACACGGGGGCGCCACCGTTCTACACCAACTCCATCTTTCATCTCGTACAGTTGATCGTCAGGGAACCGGTCAAATGGCCAAAGAATATGAGCCACAGCTGCATGGTACTGAGTTTCACAACAACCCAAACAGTTCCTCTTCATGTGTTTCATAATTATTTAAATATGGGAGAGGGTCGCTAAACACATGTTTCGACAACATTTATGAATCATTAGTAGACTCGTCTGGAGCGGCGTACCAATGATTAGTGATATCAGCAGTGTAGTCAGTGCTGAAACCTACTTGGGCAAATTAAGAACAAAATAGTTTGATTGCACTTGATCGTTTTATCATTTTAAAAAATTACATTTAAAAGGTTATTCTAAATTCATATTTATTTGTCTCAAACGCAGTATGACATGCAGTGAAATGCTTATTGCAAATGCTCCGTCGGTCGTGAAGATAGTTTGGGAGGGAAGAGGAAAAGTAGTTTTAAAAAAAAAAGGGAGTAAAATAGAAAGTCATAAATAGAATAAAAAATAAGTCAATGTGAGTGCTCTGCAAAATATACACAATATACAGAATATGTATACAGCTTTGCAATCTGTAATACCTATATAGAGAGATTATATATGGATATATAGATTTAATATAAATTGTACCTAGGTTCGTGGGGGGGGGGGTCTTGATTTTTCTGTGATGCATTATTAGCCTTCATTCCTGACATAAATATATATATTTTATATTATATTATGTTATGTACATTTTTATTAGTCTTTGCCCTATTAATTTTGTTTATATTTTAAACCTTGAATATGAATGCAATTAAACTTAAAATAAATACATTAATCTGCAAGCAAATATCATTTAAAACACGACTTAATGTAAGTGTCAATCAAACACAATTTCTGATGTCCTTTCTCTTCACGTAATTTACAAAGTCCAAAATCACGGGCCCCGTATGTCTGTCATGAGAAACATTTTATATGATGCATTATAAGCCTTCATTCCTGACATATATATAAATTTTTTGTATTAGTCTTTGCCCTATTAATTTTGTTTATATTTTAAACCCTGAATATGAATGCAATTAAACTTAAAATAAATGCATTAATATGCAAGCAAATATCATTAAAACATGACTTAATGCAAGTGTCAGTCAAACACAATTTCTGATGTCCTTTCTCTTCACGTAATTACGAAGTCCAAAATCGTAGCTAGAGTATGTCTATCATGAGAAGCATTTTAAAGATTTTTTTGGGGAGGCTTTTTTTTTTCACCTTTATTGGATAGGACAGTGTAGAGACAGGAAATGAGCGGGAGAGAGAGACGGGGAGGGATCGGGAAATGACCTCGGGTCGGAATCGAACCCGGGTCCCCGGATTTATGGTATGGTGCCTTATGCAACTGAGTCACAACACCCTATGAGAAGCATTTTGTCTGTGAGATTATTCTCAATCTCTTAATGTTCGACAGAGTTTTCTGAAGGGCCTGTTAAATAAAGACCCTCAGAAGAGGCTGAGCTGGCCTGACCTGCTTCACCATCCTTATGTCGCAGATGGAGTCATTGGTGAGAGCATTTCATGGTGCTTTCTGACTTGTAAGCTTTTAAAACTACGCTTCCGAAATTAATTTGAGATTATTAGCGTACACTCGATAATTGATTGTGTGTGAAATGCTGTAATAAATGTGTAATATATTGTAACAGTCGCATTGTTGTGTTTGGACAGTTTTACCAGATGAGAGTTTGCACAGCCCCCTGACCATAACACCCAGTCCAAGCATCCAAGCCATGAAGCAGCAGCAGTTAGCAGAGAAATCTGCACCTCGCAATGGAGAAAACAAACTACTGCGCAGAGCCAGAGACATGCAAGACAGAAAGCAGAAGATACAGGTGTGTTTATACCCCACACGAGTTCATTACAGAGGATATAAGATGAAGCTCATGAGCTGTCGTTGTTATGAAATGGAAAACTGAACGATTATTTCAGAGTGAGTATCATCATTGTGGTTTGAAAAACATGATCATATACTGTATGAAGCTCCGTTTGAGCATGTCCACAGGTTCTTAAGGTCTAAATTTGTCTGATATTTTTCTTTTTTTTTTAATTAAAGTCCCTATAAACTATTTTATGCGCTTCTTACTTTGGTGTCAGGTTATTTATTTAGTATAAAATACAATTGAATCATTTTATAAACAAACTCAACTTCTCTCACGCATAGTGGATAATACAGAGTCAGTCGCATGATGCAAGCGCTTGTACTGAACTGATGCTAACGTTAGTTACACAGTCGTCAAATTGAGGAAATGACAAATTCAACTAAAATACTCTTACTGGTGTCTCGGACAATTCCAAAACTCACTGAACACCACGGCTTTAGACTTTTAAACCGTCTTTCATGAAATGACCTCTATGGAAGAAATGTTTGTATGTTTTCTTGTTAATGATCCACATATTGTGTGTGTGTGTGTGTGTGTTAGAAGAATTTGTTTTGTATTCTTCTCTATTCTATATTTGTTTTCATAACTTTATAGTTTATAGAATATATGCAGAACTTTACCATTTCTTTAAATTTCAGAAAGCACACTGAGACATGGTCTCTGATAGTGGTGTCATATTACAGAAATCAAAACATAGAAAAATGAACAAAAATAAACAAGTTAAAAAATATATATATTTTTTTTACAATCACAAAAATATTCCATGTGACACCCCCGTAAAATATGAGTGTCCAGTTTCAAGTTCCTCTAAAGTTTATTCTAGTATTATGGAGTGCTGGATGTGAAAATCTTTTAAGCAGAAGTGGTGCGTTTTGATTGTCCAGGACCAGCTGAAGACCAGGAAAGCGCTTGTTAACAGCCAGCCTCGCACCAAAACTGCCCCGGCTGGAGAAGCCCCCACCAGCAACCACTCATTGGGCAGCACCTTTACAGGGTGTCGAAATTCAGCTCATCCACCAGCCAATCAGCATCAAGCCAATGACATTGGTGTTGCCAGGTAGTGTTTGTGCTCTGAATTTGAATGTAGCATGAAAAAAAAAAAAAGATATCTTCAAAAAACTTGCAACTTGCACCAGAAAAACTGCAAAGACATTTTTGAACCTAAAAGAAGATTCATAACGTTAAAGAATTATTGAAAGGTTCAAACCATGCAGCGTTAAAATATGCTTCACACGCACCAAGTTGTGTTTGTGTTGTGGCGTCTTCAGGGTGACTTCGGCTCCGTGTAAGGGCCCCATCAGCAGGGACTATGAGAGAGAGTTTCCTTCAGTGGAGGTGGGACCGAGACTGATGGTGAGACGCTCCAGACTGGGACACACCAGCTTGGCTTCTCTTCAGATGGACAGTGATGTTAGTAACTGTGGAATTTATTACTTTTTCAAAGACTTTTCAGAAGAAACTAAAATAAGGGTTTAATTATTGGGAATAGTTTAAGCCTAATTAAAATGTTTCAGTTATATTGGATATTATGAATAATGTCAGTGGCTGAATCCTGCATTACAGCCAAAAGATGTGACATTCTGATTTTTTTTTTTTTAAGTGCTTGTCCTTCTAGCCTAAATCTTGAAATGGGTAAATGTGAATTATTCTATTATATTCTATTATATTCTATTATACTGACACAAGTGTTTTACTGGGAAATACACCACTCGTATTTTTCATGCAAACTACATCCCAGACATGAGTGACATATTTTCCAATATCTTCACTCTGATGATGTCACTCCCAGTATTTTCCCACTGACTGGATGTGCGTTGTCAAAATGGCAAACCAGTTCAAAGTTAAAATTATTTTGATTAACTTGCAGGGGGTTTTTTGTTTTGTTTTTTTGTGGATGTGTCCATAAAATACAAAGAGTATTACATGGTTGCATGAAGATATGAAGCTTGTCTTCGTGTGATGAATAATATTTCACTTATTCACTCCACTCACTCATGAAATGTATTCACCACTCGAAGATAAACTTCATATTTATAAACTTCATAAAGTTCAATGCCACCATGAAATATCCCATATATATATATATATATATATATATAAAATTTTTTTTTTTTTTTTTTTTATTATGCACACACTCGTGTGTGTATAATAATAATTATATATTATTAGGGTGGAGCTTATATGGCAATTTTTTTTTTCCATTTTATTTGGTCTTACCCCCTGAACATGTTCCATTTGGACTAAAAACCATATAGACAAAGTTTGTGCATTATATCTTGAATTTTAATGGTAGCTCAATCAAGTCGAAAATTACAAAAGTAACACATTTTATGCAAATTTGCAATAAAATCATAAATTGTGTACAAAGCCCAAAGATATTAAATACTTTTCATACATTAAACTCAAAATAGTATTTATAATAAGCTATAGCATTAACAAAACAGGAAAACTGGTAAAAGCTAACTAATTATATAAAGCTCCAAGTTACTTTGGTACTGCACCAACCAGCGTCTGTCTCCAGCTATCTGGATAATCTTTAGACACGTGTTCTTGGGCAGCTGTGTGTGTGTGTGTGTGTGTGTGTGTGTGTGTGTGTGTGTGTGTATATATATATATATATTAGTACAGAACTACATATTCGGATAATTGCACACAGACAAGGATTCAAAAGAAGTACCAATTCTACAGGCTTTTTTTTAAAAAACATTGGTACTTTTTGATATATTTTATCAATAAAGTAAATTAAATAAATATTGTTCAACAAAATAGTTTATACATTGACAATTATAGCAATGTGGCATATTTACCATGTACTAGTTCTGTAAACAGACTTCAGAGCTACTCAAAAAAAGTGTCTTCAATACGGGTACAGGTAGACCTAGGGCCAGTAGAGGCTTTTTTTTTTCCGAAGCATATTTTCAGCTTATGTTGTCAGGCACTGTGGGATGGGATCAGCTAAATCGGTTAGCTCTATAATGTTAGTGATCAGTTTTTAAAATGGTTAACACTATAACAGTTGCACAGTGTATACTTTGCAATAAACCCTTAATAAACTGATAATATTTAATGCTGCCCCAGTCCATTCCAGTGTAGTATTATTGTAGACCCTATATTGAATAATGCCTTTAATGACAGCGTTACTTAATTGTGGCGGACTTTGTGGCTTGGCTGCCAAATTTCATGCTGATTGAGCTACCGGTTAGATTTCTTCATTTTTGTTAATATTTTACCAGAATTTTTATTTATATATATATATATATATATATATATATATATATATATATATATATAAAATTAGCTCCACCCTAATGTGTGTGTGTATCCATCCATCCATCCATTATCTGTAACCGTTTATCCTGTACAGAGTCACGGGCAAGCTGTAACCTATCCCAGCTGACTATGGGTGAAAGGCGGGGTACACCCTGGACAAGTCGCCAGGTCATCACAGGGCTGACACATAGACACAGACAACCATTCACACTCACATTCACACCTACGGTCAATTTAGAGTCACCAGTTAACCTAACCTGCATGTCTTTGGACTGTGGGGGAAACCGGAGCACCCGGAGGAAACCCACGCGGACACAGGGAGAACATGCAAACTCCGCACAGAAAGACCCTCATCGGTTGCTGGGCTTGAACCCAGAACCTTCTTGCTGTGAGGCGACAGTGCTAATCACTACACCACTGTGCTGCCCATATATGTGTATATATAATGTGTATGTGTGTGTGTGTGTATATATATATATTTATACACGCATATGTGTGTCTACAGGCATACCTTTAGGAACCATATATACTGTATAGTCATTTAGTAAATATACACTCACTGGCCACTTTAATAGGAACACCTGCAAACCTGCACGTTCATGCAATTATCCAATTAGCTAATCATGCAGCAGCAGTGCATAAAATCATGCAGAAACATGTCAGGCGGCTTCAGTTAATGTTCATACCAAACATTAGAATCAGGAAAAACATCTCCTCAGTGACTTTAGCCATGGAAGGGGTGGTGGTGCCAGGAGAGCCGGTTTGAGTATTTCAGAAAATGCTGATCTCCTGATCTGGGATTTTCACATACAACAGTCTCTAGAGTTTTACACAGAATGGTAAGAAAAAAAACATTCATAAAGTGTCAGTTCTCCAGGCAGAAACGCTTTGCTGGTGACTGGTTCAGTTTGAACGAGCAGCAGTTCGAATAACCACACTTTACAACTGTGATGAGCAGAAAAGCATCTCAAAATGCATAACATGCTGAACCTCAAGGAGGATGAGCTACAACAGCAGAAGACCACATCGGGGTCCATTCCTGTCAGACAAGAAGAGGAATAGTGGGCACTGGCTCACCGAAAATGGACACTTAAATATTGTGAAAACATCAGTTGGCGTTTTTCAGTCTTCAACTGCCCAGTGGTGTGGGGTGTTTTTTTTTTTTTTGTTTGTTTTTTCTTTGTTGCACCATTCTGTATAAATTCTCCAGACTGTTTTGGCGAAATATCAAACCAGTCTGGCACTAACAACCATGGCATGGTCAAAGTTACCAAAATCAAGCCTTTTACTCATTCTAATGTCCAATGTGAAGCTCTTGAACCTGTATCATCATGAATTTTTGCATTGCGTTGCCGTCACCTGATTGCCTGTTTGGATAATTGCATGAATAAGCAAGTGTACAGGAGTTTCTATAAAAATGACAAGTGAGCGTATATCACCTTGTACATTTATATGGAAGTTTGATGGATCTGCAATAAAGTTGTGAACAAAACAATACCATGTTCACTTAACATGTCCCTCTGCACTTCACCCAGGAGCAAGATGTTAACAGTGATGAAAAGTGGCAGCGTTTAGCTGACGTGACGGATCACATGTCTGTGCTTATGGATCCCCACATCCATCAGAAACTGAAGAACAAGCTCCTCCAATGCAAAAAACAGGCAACCTGGAATTACTCTTTATATTTTCAAATTAAGTGACCGTCTTGGTGGATAAGCTTAATTATCATCGAGCGTTTTGCTGTAAATACCGTGCTATAGTTTTCGTCGCCACAAGCGAAAAAGGCATGTTTCGTAATTAGCAAATAAAAACCCACCCAGTGTTAAATGTATTCTAAAGTAAATTGAACACCTCTTTCTTTGCACAGCTCCTTAATGGGAAGTTGGAAGAGCCTTCTACTCTTCTTCAGCTCCTAAAGATCCTCACTAACATTATCCTGACCTCTGACCCTGCGGATGCCAGGAGAATTGGCGAGGAAATGGACGTGCTTCACATTTTATTTAGTCTGATCGAGGTGATGCTTAACAGTCCTGAAGTAATCAAGGTAATAGGACACAGTGTGGCTGTCTCATTTATTAAAAAACACAGCATGTACGTCAGATATGAATACACATGCATCTGTCTTTATTGGTATTATTATGCTTTTGTAAGGAATTTCCTTTGACTTAATTTTTACTGGAGTTAAATAATAGCATGTCGGCATCTAATCCTAACTTTATCCTTAGTTACTAAAAATTTGGTTCTTTTAGCTTTTCTGAAATAAGAGGTGCAATTTTTTTTGTATTAAAAATGTTCATTACAGAGAAAATCATTCCACTCTTCCTTCTGTGTTTTCATAAAGGTGTTTTGAAAAAATATACAAGAGAGAAATAAAGCTATGAATTTCAGTATTATAATAATAATTAATCATCATTATTCAGGATAATGGTTTGCATTATAAAGCAGACATGAAACATTTACCACAATAAAAGTAAAAACTAAGCTTCATAAGACTTTTTTTTTTTTTTTAAATCATGCGTCTTCGGACATGAAGGGTGTCTCCCCCCCCCCAGTTCTCATAAAGGTTTGGTGAATAAGTGAACCTGTCAAAATGTGTGGGTATTTTTTTATTTTTATTTTTTTAAGTATCAGATTTTAGAAAAATTTCTTATCATTCCAGTCATCAGGATCTGTGGGTTTTTTTTTTTTTGTGACATTACTGATGCTCATGAGTAGCTTTCCATTTATCATTGGTTTATCACTTTCTACAAAAAGCGGATGCTGTAATTCATCATTGATTAACACGGATAAATATTATGATTGCTATATTAATAATATTGATATTGAGTGATGAGAGTGATTGCTCATAATTTGGTGTGACTGCAGAAGCCGTGGAGCGAGAGGGTGCTGGGAGAACTGACGGCTGTGCTTTTGCCGATTTGGGAGAACCAGCCTGACTGGCAAATGCAGGAGAAGAGGTCTGATTTTACTTCCCTTCACTAATGACTTCCGTTTTGTGCTTTGATATTTTTAAGTGATTTATTAGTACAATAAATGTGATTATTAAAAAAAATGCATTCATTGATGTTTACAGGAGTAATGTCAAACATGAATAAATTGCTGTTAAAAAAAAGTGCTAAAATTTTGACAGAGCCATTTTTATGTGCGCAGATGGCTATGAGTAATTAGATTAACTTGTTAATTTGTTGTCTGATAAATAATTACTTCTCTCACTAGAGCTGAGGATTTGTGCCAGCTGTTGATATCATTATTTCTCCATCCATCCCCAAACGCTCTTGCAGTAAGTCCTTGTCTTGAGCAACACTGTTAGTTTTTCATTACTGATACCGATATCTGATGAGTGATTAACCAATAGTGTTATGTCCCGGTACATTTCTGGGTTTTTGTCTCATCCAGCCACAAGCAACTGCAGTCCTGAGTCTGTTGTTTGTTCACTACGGCGTGTGCGTTAACATCCACATGGACAGACTTACGGCTCTTCTGGAGGATCTGCTGTCGGGGCCAGAGGAGGTACAGACGTGAATTTCCTCCCATAAAATGTAAAGGTCACGCTTATTTATGCTGCAATATTTGTATAAGTCCTGGGAGTCATGATGTGTTTGTTTTCTCTGTCTTAGCCTCATTACCCTTTACCTGCTGGCTGGGGCATGTGCGACGGTGTCCTGGCATTAATTCTTTATTTTCTCTCTGAGGTAATTTCACCTGAGATATTTTGTGAGATTTCATCATGTAATTGTTATAATAGTAAAAACTTTTTTAGAAATGCTACAAGATGATAAACAAATTTTTCCTCTCGATTGCAGAATGAAAGCAGTGCTCTGTATGATTTTCTGAACTCGGAGGTTTGGTGTCACTTGTGGACTAAAGTTGGCAACATTCTTGAAAGCACGTTATCCAAGCCTGATTTTCTCTCAGTTGATGGTAACGTGTCGGAACGTATTTATTTTCGAATAGAAACGTGATCAGTACTATGTAGCCTGAACAGCATTTTAATAATTCAAGGCACTTTGCTCCTCCTAGGTCTCTCTGTCCTTTTGTCGATTGCTCTGTTCGCTTTCTCCAATGAACCTTCTGACTGCCTGTTCCTGTTTTTTGATGACGACAAAAAACTCATTCGCACCCTCATCGGTCTCTTGACTGCTAATAGGTTAGTTGACCTCCAGACTTTTTACTTCTCCTGGTAGGATGAACTTAATTTTAGACATCATGTTAATTGTGACCCGCCTCCGTGCTCTCATTTTTAGCAGCTCAGCACCACTTAAAAGGGGTCTCCTGTGGGGCGGCTCTGATATGAATAGTCTCACTGTGATGAGCTGCCAGTTACTGTGCTTTCCCTTTACTGTGGAACTGCCCCAGGAGAAAATGGTGGCGATTCTCCACTCGTATCAAAGCCTGAATATGGTGGAAGGCTTGGTTCAGGTCAGTAAATACACCATTCTGCAGTAAGGGTTTGTAAAGTGTGTGTGTGTGTGTGTGTGTGTGTGTGTATATCGGGCTTGTAGTACTTGAGCCCGACTCGTGCCCTAATTTTACGGACTCGTGGCTCGACTTGGACTTGAGCACTGATGACTCGGACTTGTGCATTAACTGCATTCGGACTTGTAAATTGGAGACGAGGACTTGGATTTTTTTCTTTATTTTTTTGTAACATGTCATAATAATTTGGCACAAGATATTTATATCTACATTAATTTTTATACTAATTTCGTGCAAGAGTGTCACACCTGCGCGCCTTGGCGTGTGCATCAGATAGACTCTCGGGCACACTCCGGACAGCGCGCACGCCAAGCGGACTCTCGCACACCGTAAACGGCTCGCACCTGCACAGGATTAAGGCGCACCTACCGTACATAAAAACTGTGAAAACACACTCACTTTGCGAAGTATTGAGTTGAGTTGCGTTGCTGACACATTACCGAGCCTTATTTCCTTGTTTGGTTTCCTGATCCCTGATTTCCTGTTTCTTGTCTTTGATTCTGCCCGTTTGTGTCTCGCTCAACCTACAGTATTGCCTGTTTCACCATTTTACGATTTTGCCTGCCGTTCTGGATTGTTTACCTGTCTTCACTTGTATTAATAAACACACCTTCTGCACTTACATCCGTCTCCCAACCATCTCTGACAGAATACTTGGCACTCCCTGACAGAAAGAATGCACATTCACCTGTTCAGGAACAAACTAATGTTAATAGCGATGAAACAGCCACCGTCAAATGGTCCAATTGGAGTCTTGTTCTTGGACTCAACTCGGATCAATAGTGGACTCGACTCGATTTTTTTTTTTTTTTAATGACTCGGACTTGAACACTGGGGCCTCGAAACTGGACTCGGACTCGAGGTTTAGTGACTCGACTACAACACTGGTGTACATATGGGTTGAATATAATTCCTTTCAATGTTTCTACCTGCATGTGTTTTTCCAGGTGATTCAACTCCAATCCCCTGCTCTTTTAGAGCTTCCACTTTCTCTGTTATGCTGTCTTTGTCAGTCCTCCCCCAAGTATGCTGTTCCAAGCTTCATCACAGCAGCCCACGACTGTGGGTTTCTTCCCCAGAGTGTATCATCCGACCAAACCTTAAATAGCCTTAACCAGTCTGAGAGTGCAGCAGAACAGCCAAGACTTAAGAGCCACCCACATAAAAACCAGTTAGAAACGGACAGGATTGATAGGAATCACCCGAAGAGAACCACATACATAATAAGAGGGAGTATAAATAAAAGAAGGGACATGAGGAATCCTCCTAACATACACTCCCAGCTATCCAAAAGCAAATCCACAAAGGTGAAGGAAAGAGGCTTTCATTCAAAGATCAAGCAAGATCTAAGAATTCACAGTATGGAACACGTTCCTGATGGTATAGAACAACACAGTGATGGAGAGGAGCTTCTCGACAGCCTGGAATTCCACAACGGCTTCTCAGACCATCTCGGACATCTCGCACCACAGCATAAGAGCGCCATGAGCTGGCTGGTTGACAGTCTAGAGCATCCTAAGAACTGCATAGATCACTGTACTGTAATTAAAGGTTGTCCTAAGGTCAAAGGTCAGCCTCCTCAACCTGAATTTAGGACTGCAAGTTCTCTCTTGTCCATGCTGATGCAGACCGAGACCCTGTACAGGTGTGCAGTGCAGCTTCTGACTCTGCTGTGTCAGATTTACACGTCTGGCTCGGCGCGCTCCGCTGTGCCCGTAGACCCGGTCGTGCTCCGAGCTGCCCTACGCCACCCTGATGATGGGATCCGAGCAGCTGGCTGCAACCTCTTGACTTGCCTGCAGTCAGATTTTGGACAGGTCTCTCCCAGACCAAAAGCAGGACCAAACGCATGGACCATCGAACCAGCAGTGTTCAAGGACTTGCTAAGCCGCCTGTCTGATTCTGCGCCTTCCGTACGCAGGAGTGCCTGTAAGGCTGCAATAAAGTGGCTAGGCATGATGAGAAACATTGAAGTCACATCAAAGAGAAGCCAGCGTTTACAGGAAGGGACCGAGTGCAGGAAGAGAACCCTCAGTGCTCCAGCGGTAAAAGGCAGAGGAAGAATGAGGGTAAGGGTTGAGGGTATCAGACAATGGAGAAAGGATGACTCTGGTTCTCCTGCAAGTTCTCCTATAGGTACTTGTATAGAGGGCGAGGAGTGGCTCAAAGTCGCCATGGGAGCAGCATCTCCAGCGGTTTCTCTCCTCTCGGATTCTGATGCCGTCATCCGACAAAAAAGCTGTATCATCCTAGGGAGCATGGCTGCCATTACAGGAGGTGAAAGAGTGTTGATGAGCGCAGATGCACCCCATCAACTCCTGCGCCTCGCCCATGCTGACTCCCATCATGCAGTGCGGCGGCAAGCCTTAGCCGCCCTGTGTGTGTTTAGTCAACAGGATGCACTGCAGCAGGTGAGAGAAGTGAATGATTTCCCCCCCATGCTCGTATTGCGTAATTATTACAAAAAACAAGTAATGGTAATTTAATACATTTTTGTTTTAGCTTTATTATGGGGCAGATATCCAGTAGCGTAATTTAATGTGCAGTAGCAATAAAAATGCACAACACTCTTGCGCTATAATCAGTGCAACCCCATAACAATTACACTTACCCCCAGAACGCTTTAACGAAACGAACAGTGTGCAGACACTTTTGAGAAATATTGCATCATTTTGACAATTGTGCCAAGGGACTTGGAGAACAACAAGTGCAAACTCCTTACCAGCATGTCTTACCCTCGTATTCTAACTGCTTTCTCCACAAGGCTCTGAAGTCCATTGAAGCTGAGCGTAAACGCCACCACATATCCCAGCGTTCTTCACTTCAGAGCAATTACAAGCGGATGGGTCAAGCAGAGGTGAAGCATGATGTAGACTCAACACCGGAGTAACAAACAAACAAATAGTCCAGATACTGTAATATTTAAACTAGTATTATGTTATCATTGAGTTTTCTTTGGTACTGAGACAGCCAGGGAAGATTTCAGTCTCAGTTACCTTCATGTCAGTGTTTTTCTGTACAATTTTTTTTGTTTATTTGATTGATTGATTGATTGATTGATTGATTGATTGATTGATTGATTTGTTTGTTTTTAAGGGGACGGGTTTGGTCTTAGACGTAGCCTGTAATGTAAGAAATCCCAATGAAATGTGATTTAGACTGAGACTAGCCTTAAAGTGTGTGCGAGTCTACTTTTAAAATACAAATGATGAATATTGTACAATTCTGTAGAATGATGCTTAAATACTAAGGATGTCCTGATTGATTAATTAATTAATTAATTGTAAATTATTTGAAGACCTGCCTGTCCAAACAGATTTGTCAGGATATACTCTAATTTTCTTCTGTATTGTTATGATATTGGTCTAATTTGTATAGATGTTTTGTACTTTGCTGCTCTCCCTGAAGATTGTGTAATATTATGAACATTAAATAAATAAATTAATTAATTAATTAATTATTTGGTTGGTTGGTTTTTTTGTTTTTTTTTTGGGGGGGGGCAAAACCGTTTTGTTTTTCTTTTTGGAATATTAGATATGAATAGCAGAATATAAAAGGTTTTTTTTAATGTATAGTTTATGATCTCTTTATATTGTTTAGTTTGGGGGTTTTTTTTTCGAAAAGATAAAAAAAAAATGCCTCCTCGCTATAATCCTATAGAAGTTATATTAAATTAAAAAAATAAATAAATAAGCCAAGTTCTCATGTCACTTCCTGGAATAAGCAAATCCTATAATTACGAGTATGAGAATGATATGGAATCAAGGTTGAATATTTTAGTTCAGTTTAAATGATTTAATAGAATTATTTTTAAAAAATAAAAAATGTCGGGAAGGTGTGTGTGTGTGTGGTGTTTAGCCGCTTGAAAAAGAGACAAATTGGTGGGGTTTTTAGAAGATGAAGTGATCCGTTTACTCTGTTGTTTCTGGACATGGTGACTGAATAAAAATAAAACTCATTATTAATCCGATCAAATGGAAATGATTGAAATTTCAAAAGTCGGCCGGCGAGACATTATTTGGTTTCACAAACACATGGAGGCTGGATATTGCCAAGACTATGATTTCTAAAAAAAAAAAAAAAATGTAGCATATAAAGATATGAAATGTCAAGTATGTCACTTATTAGCTGAAGGTTTTGTTTAAAAACTAGAGAATTACAGTACAGGCTGTACACTTGGGAATGTGGTCAGAGTTTATTAATTAACGCTGCAGCCGCACTGGAGCAGCTCCCCACTCAGCTTTATTCACCTCTCTGCTTTTAGTTCTTTTTTTCTACAAGTCATTTATTCAGGTCAATATTAAAAAGAAAATATGGGCTATTTCTACACTGCCTATTTTAAGACCGGAGGGAGGAACATTTTTGCCAGTGTGCTATTTCAGTTCCGCGTGTGTGTGTGTGTGTGTGTGTTTATAGAAAGAGCGCCGATGAAGCGGTTAGAAGATGAAGGCTGCCGGTGCAGGAAGCAGGCGGCTATAACCAACTACTGAAGCTGTCAGTAAAAAGCGGGTCTACAGTATGTTATAGGATCAACCCCGAGCATCCAGTTCTCTGTCCTGGCGTCCAGCCTAATTAGGATTTAGATTGATCAGAAATCTGGAGACTAACGGTCTGACAAGGGTTTAACTATAAATACAGCTCTGGAAATAAACACAGAAGTGGTTTCAAGGTGTGTGGTTTTTTTTTTTTTTTTTTTGCCAGAGCTTTAGTTTTGTTTGTAGGTTATTGGGTTAAAAGAAAGTTGGTTCATAAATTACACGCAAAAATATTGACCTGACTGGGAAGTCTTTAGAGCTTAATAAATCTTTGGTGATTGATTTGTTGGTTTTTGTTTGTTTGGGTGGGTTTTTTTTTTTTTTTTTAGTCTCTGGTAGTTTTCTTCGAAGACAGCCAAACTATAGGCTATAAAATTTCTTAAAAAAGAAAAAAAAAAACAAAGAGAGAGAGAACTAATTATCCTGCCTCCTGGGGAGGAAAAATCAATTTTAATAGCCTATAATCACTAAATAAATACATGAGTAAAAATACTGAGTCTTAAAATTGTTACATTATATATAAATTCGTGGGATTTTTTTTTCTTGTATTTCTGCATACTGAAACTCTAGTTCAGACCCTAAAAACACCACCACACTGAGTTTCCCCATCTGTTCTTGAAAAGTGATCAGCTCTGAGATTCATTACTGCTTTACACAAATCACTTTATTGGAATCAAAGGAATGACAAGAAAAAACAAAGCAATCAAAACTAGGAAAGGAAAAGAAACGACGCATCGAAATGTCTGGTCTTGGTCTTTCAGCTGGTGTGAACGTGTGTAAAACAAACAATGTGGCTCAGCCGTGTAGCTTAGGAGTTCCAACATTTCTCAGCTTCACAAGATGCCACACCACAGTCTGCTCAGTCTGCTCATTTCTCACAAACATGATTGTATACCGCCAAGAGGAAAGCAGATTTTGAATTCGATAAGGCGCTTAACTCTCTCAATATCTGTGCTAGGCTATGTATTCAGAAGGCTTAAGGAAATAAAGGTATTGCTAGGTTTTAAGGTACACATGAAGCTTCAATTAAAAAAAAAATCTAATTGCGTCTGGATTTTTGTTTCCTTGTGGTTCCACATTTAAAAAAAAAAAAAAATCTCACCAGACTCACAGCTGGATACAAATTTGTCAGTATACAGACTGTAATAATAATAATAATAAAAACCCCTAAACTAAATTCATGTTCATTGTACGCAAGTGTATTTGCAATTTGATTACATGAAAGAAAATGTTGAATAAATATTGCTAGGAAGGACAGAAATTTGACCTAAAGCTAAATAAATGGTTTAAAGCCATCTCAAGCATTCTATAAAAAAGCCAGAGCTATAAAGAGGTTTTTTTTTTGTTTTTTTTTTTTTAAGTGTGTGCTACCCACTAGGACACCATTTTTAAATCAGACCAAACAAGCCTTATAATTATAAAATCACAAACCCTGATTGTTTTCGCAATTACAGCAGAGACATTGGGCCAAACAGTAGTTTGTGAACTCAAAAAATGCCACTCGTTCTATGAAATGACTAAGCAAAGAGGATACAGGCTATAACAGGTCTTCAGCACTAGAGATATGCTGTAACGTTTAACATCCCGTTCAAACCAAAAGAAAGAACAAAAGGCATTGAAAAAGCCATGAATCTACCAGGCATGCAAGACTAAAAACATTATGAACTCGACACACATAACATTAGGCAGTGCCATATCTTCAGCATCAAGTTACAAACTGACATACTTCCGTGACTTTGGACATAGATAGCATACCTGAGCTGCAGGACTAACCTATATTTGGGGATGTAATGGAAAAGAAAAATTTTCAGTCTTGTTATTCCTGAGGGAATATTCGTTTTCAAAAGAGTAATTCCCCTGAAAGTCAATTGGTTTGGCAAAAAGAGAAGAAAAAAAATTGCTTACTCATTAGTGCTTATTCATTTTTTTGATGGAAGATTTACGCTATTGCCAAGTGCTACAAACTTCGAAACTGTTGAAATTATTAAGAAACTTCAAAAAAAAAAAATCTGCATTCTAATAAATTAAAATCGGTGCAGGTCATGATAAAGTTCTAGCGTTGTGTAAACAAAAAAATAATGTGCTTTATTTGATTGTGGGTTCTGTGTTAACATCAATTCCAAAAAAGGACATGAAAATAGGACCCGTTTTATCTATTCTTGGAAAAGGAAAAAAAAAAAAAAAGGCCCACACACAAGCCGACTGTCATTTAACCCATGACAGAATCACAGTGCATATTTATTTATTTATTCATTTATTTATTTGACTTTGAGTTGGAATTGAAAAAAGTGGAAGTTTGTGCTGCAGCTGTTGATGGACTTGTCAGTTTGTAACGAAAAAAAAAAAAATTATTGGTTAACAGAACGTGCAAGAGTACACCCTCCCGCCCCTATCCAAAAACAAGAGGAGGGGGGAAGAAAAAGAAAAAAAAAAAAAGACATTCGATCAGAAATCATTCCAACTTAAATTCCAATCCATATTTAGAGCACTATCAATTCTACTTGCAGGACAATCATCAATTGTCAGGCTACCAAGTTCAGCTCAGGTGCTGGCTTCTTGTTTTAGGCGTTGACTGCGGGCCTTGTACACCTCGATGAGAAGGTCTTTCACATACTGGATCTCTCGCTCCACCGATTCGGCCTTGTCCCGAAGTTCTCGGTTTCTTCCCTCCAGGCCATGAAGCTGTTCCTCCAACGAGTCCAGTTCTGCTCTCTTCCTCTGCCGATACCTGTCGAAAAAAGTCAAATATTAAAAATATTAGCACCATTGATGAATCATGTTCAGTTTTTCTATTTGGAGTCTCAGAGAGGGTGTGGCTGGTGTTGGTTCTTGCATCAAGTTTTATTTTGAAATTTAGTAGTTTATAGAAATGCGTGTACTACGCCTACACGCTTATCCGGCCTGTGGAGTCAACAAAGTCCAGGAATTTGATAAAAGAATTTTGGGGTCTTTTTTGATAACTTTACAAGAAATCTGAAGAAGCAGAATTTTAAAAACAAAAGACCTACCAGATATACCTGCTCATTAACCTAGCATATAGTCCTATGATCTTATGGTACTGCCTGCTGGTGCAAAAAGCTATACCTGTGAGCTGCAGTCTTGTTCTGATCTCTCTTCTTCTGTTTACGTTCTCCTTGATTGTTATCCATAAGGGAGACATCCAGGTCTGGTTTCACAATGCAGGGCTCTTCCTTCAGTGCACAGACACCTCGGGGGCAATGAGCACCCATTTCGTGTCCATGTCTGTCTCCACTCAAGCAGTCAGGGTCTTGACCTTCGAGAAAACTGCAGTGATAGTCGCCATGCTGACGATGCATCTCGATACCTTCTGCTTTTACTGGCTCGTTGATGGACCCTAGGAAGTTGTGGTAGGCCTCATCATGGGTTCTTCCTTGAAGATAGCACCCTTCGTTTGACTCGGTCTTCCAGGGTATGTTAGCCTTGACCACATCACCAATGGATGTTTTGCCTTCGCTCATCATTTCCATCTCTCCACTTCCATCCATCCCGTTCATGTTGACTTCTCGGACACCGTACATCATCATCTCTTCTTTTTTATGTGGGACTTGAATGGGCCCACCGAAGCCATAGCTGCTGCTAACAACTTTGCTTATACCAATAGCTTCATCTGAGTAGCGGCAGTTCTTTTCTTCTTTGGGTAAAATGGCACATCTTCGGATCTCCACCGCGCTGCCCAAGCAGTACCCTTTGCCCACCACCCGTTCATCCTCCACACAGCTGTAGCTACCATTAAGCCCAACAGCTGAGTTACCTGAGGTATTTCCTTTGGAACTCCAGATGCCATTCTCATAGCCTTCACTCACTTTCACCCCATCAGAAACTCTCTTGCGGCTGCAAACGTTGGCATTGGGACGGCTGCAACCGTAAGGGGTGTGTCTAGGCATCTTTGATCGGCCAATGGGACCCCCACAAAAGCTCAGCAGGTCTAGTTCCCCAGTTGCTAGGGTAACAAGTAGGGGGCTAGATTCTGATTGGCTAGAAGCAGAATATGATGCATAGGGCAACTGGTAGTATGATGGGGGCCCCACTGGTGGTGGCCCCTTGTCACATTTGCCCAGTTTGGAGACTTTCTCTGGGAGCGGGTCAGACAGGAAGTAATCCTCCAGCTGAGCAAGCTCTTCCTGCAGCAGAGATGTCATGACCTCCAAATCAGAGGGCACCTGGATATCATGCTGGAGGGGCGAAGGGGGAAGGGATGCATTGGGGGAGGGAGAGGAGTGAGGGGTTGGGAGGTATGAGGAGAAATCCACTTCTTCCGTCATCCAGTCACTGAGACCATCACCTATTGATAGAGCGAAAATAATCAAAACCTGCAAATCTAATGCACAATTTACAAAAAAAAAAAAAATTAGAATTACAAGCGTAATTTTAAAAAAAAATTTTAAATATTGTGCGCTCCATAATGTCTCTCGTTTCAGAATTTTGTATAAAAAAATGATACCGCATGATCGATATAGTTCATAAATACAAAGCATTAAAATCAATAACATTATTGTATCTCAAAACAGTTCAAATGTACACCACAAACATTTTAAAACAGACACACATTGGTAGTTTTACTCACTGTTCAAGGAGGAGAAAATGTGCTGCAGTGCGGTGCCCACCTGAAACTGGGAAAATAAAAAACTGTACTCACTGCAACTCACCAATTAAGTGCTGGCTCTCCTCTGGCCCCTCCCCTCTGCGCCTCTCCAATTGGCTGTGGTTAGCCTGTGGGTGAGAGAGAGCGAGGGGGTCTGCCGGGCATCCAAGTAGAGCCTTCCATATGGGCGCTGACATTGCCATCATTCTGTCCGATGATTCTTCGATTCAACTGTCCGAGCTTGTGGTGCACGATAGTGTCGTTAGTGTGTTGAGCCACAGAAAAGAGGGCTGGGTACGCATTATGAAACCTTAAAAAAAAATAAATAAGTAAATAAAAAAGGAGGGAAGATGGATCAGAGACGACTATCGAAAAACTTCGCATAATTTCAGACGACTAGGATATAATCACAAAAATGTATCATTTCTCGTCTAATCAACTTGGAGAAAATTATGAAGAGAGAAATCCACTGTTTGAAAGGGGTTCTCCTCCTTCGACCGTCACAGTGCTGCCGATATACTAAAAGCTTTTGATGACACCAGGAAACAATGTTTTGCATCTTCGAGAAATGCATCAATCACATTCACACTAGACGTTGATGAGGTAAATGATCCATTTCATTTCAGCATCACTCAGGAAACATCTGTGATTGTCAGGGGACCAATTTAGGCTACCGCTTAGACCTGTTCCATCCATCTCAGTCTCCTGTGCCCACTTAATAGTCTCAGCTGAGATCTCAGTGAACCAAGTAGATGCTCAATCTGTGCCAAATAAACCTATTGCGCTCCGTGTGTGTGTGTGTGTGTGTGTGTGTGTGTGTCTAACACAGACATTTTACACATACAGACCTACTTTAAATCACATCGCCATCATTAGCAGACAAGTTACGATAAATCACCATCAGTTTCTAGTCTAATGCAGACCAAACCAGCCACAGACACAAGAGCCTGGGATTAACGGAAATCCTAAAGAACATAAATCATAAGCTCCGCATGAAAACACTCTCCAGCATGCTCTTGTGTTTACACTCGAATCCAGGAGCCATAGTCACAAGCTGTCATATGCAAAAACACAGCATCATTACGATCATGGGCAGAAATCAGAGCCATGAGGAAATCTCTCTCTCTCTCTCTCTCTCTCTCTCTCTCTCATTCATTCATACACACATAACATGCACAAGTCAGTGAATTCTAGGACTTGCACGTGGGATGCAGGCAATGACGTAATGCAAGGTGGTAGTTGTTCATCATGCTCCAAACTCATTTTCCCTTTGTTTTCACAGGAAGTCTGTCTCAAGCATCAAAACAAAACAACTTTGGTACACACACACATATACATATATATATACATATATGAGAAAGAGAGAGAGAGAGACAGAGAGAGAGAGAGAGACTACAACCTGTGCACTTCTATGAAACGAGGACACTGAAAAACAAGTTAATTCTCAGGAATAATTACATGATTTTTTTTTTAACCAAAAGGCTGTTTAAGGGATAAAACAGATGCACATGTGGTACAGCGTAACATCCTAAAACGTGACTTTACTGAGAAAGCTAGAAATACTAACTAACTGTCCAAAAGTCCACAAAGACATTACAGCAAACACAAACAAGAGCAGAGTGCTGTCAAGTCTTTGGACTATTTAGAACACCAGCTGTAAAGTTAAACTAGCTCAGAAGGTTATCTGTTCTACAAAAAAAAAAGTTACTAAACAGCGCCATTATTTTTATTGCAACAGTTGAACGAACTGGCAAAGAACTTACTGCGAACATATGAACCTACAGGTAGATAAGAGACAAGACAACAAACTAGCTGTGCTGTGCAGGAGCTGGGAAACCTCGTCAAAACAAACAATCAACTCTGCAAAAGTACCAAACAAGTTTGACTTACTCCATTATGTTTTTGAGTTTGGGGTGCGTTGCTACAGCAAAGCACGTAAGCGCTTGGTGAAGAGTCGAAGCGGTGACTGAATCAAAAAGCCATGTCTCCTTCGGAGTGGCCAGGACAGAAGTGGAGCTGCTTCTCGCTTTGTTGTGATGGAGTTGATGACTGAGAATAAAGCTTAATTGAGTGAAAGCATCATCATCAGGTCATCCACACCTAGCAACCGGCTGCGTCACGCGCTCATGTGCCGGTCCTGTAGATCCCTCCGCCCTGACTGCACAGCCCTCGTCTCGCGCACGTTCCGCCATAACAATAAACAACGCCTACATGGTACCGTATGGGTTTAAACACTATATCTATAGACAAGTCTAAACTAAACGCATGTGCGCTCTGGTACCTCTTAAAACCTGGCAGTCTGTCCAGAAGTGACATAATTCCTAGCAATACATGTCGACTCTGTTATATAGTTCTGACACGGATGGCTTTTCAACTCGACGTATGGATTCAGTGGGACTATTTAATTCGCCCCGGCTGAGGAAGAACACTTTTTGCTACCCAGGAGATACCAGGCTATTGTTGCAGCTTAGTTGCATCAGCGCTGCAATGCTGCGCGCTGATTGGCTGGACCTGCTCAAACCGCCGCGCTGCTATTGGCTAAAGTGCCGCGCTGCGCTTATCTGATTGGCCGGCTCGAGTGGGACGTTTCATCCGACTGGGTTTTTACCTCTCCGTGCACATGTTCCACGTAAACATCCCGAGAGTAAATCAGCGAAGAAGTTTGATACTCGTTCGGCTCAACTTTTTCAGAACTCGGTTTCTTGTTTCTCTTTGTCTTTAACGATTTCGCTCGTTACGTGTAACCACCTAGCTCGATGATGTTTAAGCAATAAAGGAGTTTTAATACCAGTCTTTACAACCCTTCAGTATTATAGTTCCATCGGATGTTTATTTCGCCCAATAATTGTTTGGTTTTTTTTTTCCCAAAAAAAAAAAATGTAGGCTAACAAGTGGAACATGTCAGCGTTTCCTAGGTGAAGCATTCTGCGCATGCGCAAGCTACTTTAAGTCATTTGAGGCTACTTTAAAAAGACGCTTGACTTAAAAACGTTGCTTGAGTGGAGCAGGCTAAACAATTGACACTGTTTAACTCCTCAGAATCTCTCATGACCCCAGGCTGTGCCTTCAGGGTCAAATCAGGTCTGCATCCTATTAAACGATTTTAATCGCACTTAATAACAAAGAATCAGTCTTTGTTTTTCCAGCCTCAGCAAATCCTAAAGCTGATTGAAGGAGCTACGTCTTCCTGTTGCTATAGCAATAGCGAACACTGCCCCCTATTTTAGACCTGTTTTCTGGTTGCTGTTGCCATGGGATTTGCGATGGGATTTGCTCCCTCTCCCGGCCCGTGTTTCTAACAGCTTTGCCTCTCAACTCTGAGAAGTGTCACTCCCTGAAAAAAAAAAAAAAAACACGTCTTGTTTATCTCTCCCCCTCCACCCAGCTCACGTTTGCAACAAGTACAGTTTGATACGTTTAAGCTGCCCTTATCTACTATAAATACCTTTCTTTACATACTATATTGTACATCATATGAGTTAGATTAGCCCAGCCTTGTGTTAGTAGTCAACACAAGCTTCAAAACAGACTTGTGTCTATTCAGAACAACGCTAGCCTACAAACAAAACTGATACGGCATCACGGGTTCCAATCCCTGGTCCTGGAGTTCCTGAAGAGATCTTTCCCCTGCTTTAGCACAACTCATTCAGCCCTTCCTGAGCTGAAATGCGTGCATTAGAGCACTCTCAGAAAACAAAGTACGTTATTGTACTTTTAGGAATAGTCTTCTCATCTCATCTCATTATCTCTAGCCGTTTTATCCTGTTCTACAGGGTCGCAGGCAAGCTGGAGCCTATCCCAGCTGACTACGGGCGAAAGGCGGGGTACACCCTGGACAAGTCGCCAGGTCATCACAGGGCTGACACATAGACACAGACAACCATTCACACTCACATTCACACCTACGGTCAATTTAGAGTCACCAGTTAACCTAACCTGCATGTCTTTGGACTGTGGGGGAAACCGGAGCACCCGGAGGAAACCCACGCGGACACGGGGAGAACATGCAAACTCCACACAGAAAGGCCCTTGCCGGCCCCAGGGCTCGAACCCAGGACCTTCTTGCTGTGAGGCGACAGCGCTAACCACTACACCACCGTGCCGCCAGAAACAGTCTTCTACTTTATTAATCGATAAAGCGTATTTAAACGCATCACATCAATAAATAAAACATATAGAAGAGGGCGGCACGGTGGTGTAGTGGTTAGCGCTGTCGCCTCACACGGGTTCGAGCCCCGTGGCCGACGAGCGCCTTTCTGTGCAGAGTTTGCATGTTCTCCCCGTGGGTTTCCTCCAGGTGCTCCGGTTTCCCCCACAGTCCAAAGACATGCAGGTTAGGTTAACTGGTGAATGTGAGTGTGAATGGTTGTCTGTGTCTATGTGTCGGCCCTGTGATGACCTGGCGACTTGTCCGGGGATTTCGGATAGGCTCCAGCTTGCCTGTGACCCTGTAGAACAGGATAAAGCGGCGACAGATAATGAGATGAGATGAGATGAGATGCACACTTCAAGCACAGTGAAATTCATCCTCTGGATTTAACCCATCTGAAGCAGCGAACACACGCACACATACACACTCCCAGAGCAGTGGGCAGCCACATCAGAGCACCCTGGGAGCAGTCAGGGGTCAGGTACCTTGCTCAAGGGCACCTCAGCCCGAGGCTGCCCCACGTCAACCTAACTGCATGTCTTTGGACTGTGGGGGAAACCGGAGCACCCGGAGGAAACCCACACAGACACGGGGAGAACATGCAAACTCCGCACAGAAAGGCCCTCGCCGGCCGCTGGGTTCGAACCCGGAACCTTCTTGCTGTGAGGTGACCGTGCTAACCACTACACCACCGTGCCGCCCAAATATAAATTACTATAAAAATAAAATAAATAAAATTAAAAGTTCAAGGCTATAAATAATCTCATCTCATTATCTCTAGCCGCTTTATCCTGTTCTACAGGGTTGCAGGCAAGCTGGAGCCTATCCCAGCTGACTACGGGCGAAAGGCGGGGTACACCCTGGACAAGTCGCCAGGTCATCACAGGGCTGACACATAGACACAGACAACCATTCACACTCACATTCACACCTACGGTCAATTTAGAGTCACCTAACCTGCATGTCTTTGGACTGTGGGGGAAACCGGAGCACCCGGAGGAAACCCACGCGGACACAGGGAGAACATGCAAACTCCACACAGAAAGGCCCTCGCCAGCCACGGGGCTCGAACCCGGACCTTCTTGCTGTGAGGTGCCCGTGCTACCCACTAGACCACCATGCCGCCCAAATATAAATTACTATAAAAATTAAATAAATAAATAAAAATAAAATAAATAAATAAAATTAAAAGTTCAAGGCTATAAATAATATATATCGAATTTCAAATTTTTCAATCACGTAAAGCGGCCTTAAATTTTGTGTTATCCTCTATATTAACGATATCTCCTGGAAGCCTATTCCAGGATTAATCGCCCAAGGAAAGAAACTACTTGCATGCTGATTACAATTTGAATGTGGCCGTAAAAAAGTCATAAAGTTTTCACCCCTTGAAATACGAGAGGAGTAAGATGCAAGTCTCTCTCGATATCAATATCAATATACAATCCAATACTCTCTAGGGTACTTATTTGTACCATTTATATACTGCCTGAGAACATATACAGACCACTTGGACGTCTCTGTGAGATGGTTGCAGTTCCATCTTTCTTAAATTTTTGTACCACTTTTGCTACAGTATTCTGACTGATAAGTAAAGCTTTGCTGATCTTCTTGTAGCCTTCATCTTTGTGGTGTAAAGAAATTATTTTCTCATCTTATTATCTCTAGCCGCTTTATCCTGTTCTACAGGGTCGCAGGCAAGCTGGAGCCTATCCCAGCTGACTACGGGCAAAAGGCGGGGTACACCCTGGACAAGTCGCCAGGTCATCACAGGGCTGACACATAGACACAGACAACCATTCACACTCACATTCACACCTACGGTCAATTTAGAGTCACCAGTTAACCTAACCTGCATGTCTTTGGACTGTGGGGAAAACCGGAGCAAACCCACGTGGACAACATGCAAACTCCACACAGAAAGGCCCTCGCCGGCCACGGGGCTCGAACCCAGGACCTTCTTGCTGTGAGGCGACAGCGCTAACCACTACACCGCCGTGCCACCCCAGAAATTATTTTCTTTGGGGAATTCTGAAGAGACAAGTTGAGCGTCACTCTCCATCCAGCATCCAGTCACTAAAAGAGGTCATTGCTGAAAAATGGAAAAAGATTGATGTTGCAAAATGTCGCCAACTTGTTCATTCCATGCCTAGAAGACTTGGTGCTGTCATTAAAAATCATGGAAGCCATACAAAGTACTAGATGTAGTAGTTTTTGTTGTGGGGTGTACTCATTTTTGCACCACCCTAATTTGAGTAAAACTGAAAAAAATGTGTAATCTAAGTTTATATTATTAACCTTACTTTCACGTTATAAGTTAAACAGATGTTATATTAAACTTTGTCTTGTCAACATTTTGGAAATTGTTTGTGTTCATTGAGATATTGTTTAAAATGTTACTTTTCAAAGGGGGTGCACTCATTTACGCTCAGCACTGTATGTACCTTTTTTTTTTTTTACCCTAAAAAGGTACACATAGTTACCTTGAAGTCCAATAATGAGCCCTACATTAGTGTAGACTGTACCTTGGGGTACGGAAATGAACTCCTACTGTATCCCCTATTTCCAACAGTGAACAGAGGAAGAGGGATTGAAACTTCTGATACTATAAACTATGTTTGTAGTACTACAGAACAAACTTGTAAACTGGTTTTTATTTCTACTGATATGGCAGAGATTTCACCTGCTGTTACTTTGTTAAAAAAGAATGAGTGAGTATTCTGACTCACTTGTATAAAAGACAAATATCAGATGAAAAATATGATACGAAAAAGAAAAAAATCTATCCCTGTCATCCCACTAACTGTATTGGACCGAGATATTTTTGGTCACAAGTTACTTGTATAATACATGCCTGTATAATTTTTCATCACCACAGTTGTTGTTTTCTGCATTTCGATAATAACTTATATATATATCCTGAACCAGAGACAGCGTCAAAAGCATCTTACCTGGACTAAGGAGAGAAAGAACTGGATTGTTGCTCAGTAGGCTTGATCAAACACAGTGGACCAACACCAGCAGATCACATGGCACCCCAAATCATCACTGACTGTGGAAACGTCACGCTGGACTTCAAACACCTTGGATTTTGTGCTTCTCTGCTCTTCCTCCAGACTCTAGGACCTTGATTTCCAAATGAAATGCAAAATTTACTTTCATCTCAAAAGAGGCCTTTGGACCACTGAGCAACAGTCCAGTTCTTTCTCTCCTTAGCCCAGGTAAGACACTTCTGATGTTGTCTCTGGTTTAGGAGTGGCTTGATATTAGGACCGCGACAGTTGTAGCCCCTTTCCTGAAGACATCTGTGCATGGTGGCTCTTAATGCACTGAGACCAGCCTCAGTTCACTCCTTGTGAAGCTCTCACAAGTTCTTGAATTGACTTTTCTTGACAAACCTTTCAAGTCTGTGGTCATCTCTGTTGCTTGTGCACCTTTTCCAGCCAGCCTTTTCAGCAATGACCTTCTGTGTCAATGATCGTCTTCTGGACAACTGTCAAGTCAGCAGTCTTCCCCATGATTGTGGTTGCATGTACTGAACAAGACTGAGAGATATTTATACTGTTTTACTCAAACTCGAAATGAAATTCTAATAATTTGAGATACAGGATTTCTGATTTTCATGAGCTATAAGCCATAATCATCAAAATTAAAACATGAAAGTCTTGAAATATTTCACTTTACGTGTAATGAATACAGAATAGATGAAAGTTTACCTTTTTGAATTAAATTACGAAAAAATGAACTTTTTCACAATATTCCAATAGTTTGAGATGCACTAGTATGTACACACACACACACACACACACACACACACACACACACACACACAATTTTCATCTGAAGTCTGTCTTTTACAAGTGAAAGTTAGAATACTCACTCACTGTTTTGAACATAGCAACAAAAACAGCAGGCTAAATCTCTGCCATCCATCCATTATCTACACTGCTCATCAGTGAAGGGTCGCAGGTAAGCTGGAACCAAGTCCAGCTGACTTCGGGTGAGAGACAGGGTACACCTTGGACAGGTTACCTGTCTATCACGGGGCTAACACAGAGAGACAGACAGCCATTCACGCTCACATTCACACCTATGGGCAATTCTGTGTAGCCAGTTGACTTAAAGGTAGACTGCCTTTCAGATTTTTCAAGTGTAGGTCATAAAAAGAATTTTCCTGACACCCAGTTATTTTTGTTTAGTGGACCAAAGGCTACTGAATTCGAATCACAGACGTTAAATTTTATTAGATTTTTTTTTTAAGAGAACAATTAATGAATTTAGGGCCATGTGACCCTAAATTCTCCACTATTTTTTCCTGCTTCACCATGACGCAATTCAAGATACTATGTCATGCATCATGTGGTGGGCTTTCCCCATTTGCGCAAGGCATTATGGGATACAAATTTGAAGCAGGAGAGAAAAATGGAAGACTGACTGCAGTAACGGAAAGCGAGAAGAAAAGACGTTATGTTGCAAAGGAAAGGAAACGCAGGACCAAACTAATAAACATCGTCAGTCAGCGAGCACCTCAGTGTGATCAGCTGTTCGTTTAGCGACAGAATGATGTAATTGTCAGTGCACAAATCAAGGTAAACCTGTAGATGGCAGTAATGCAACACCGACTGCCAGCTGCCGTAAAACCCAAAAGAAGAAGAAAATGAAGAAGAAAATGAAGAGAGAAGAAGAAGGTACAGTAAACCTGCGCATGCACACACCAGACTTCCTCTGTCTACTTGACTGCGAAGCAAACAATTTCATTTACATTATTTGCTCGGGAAGCCCCTCAAATTAAATAACTTCCCAGCCACAGAATGGCCTGGGGGGTTTTTTGTTGTTTTTTTTTTTTTTTTTTTGAGATATTGCAGAAATAAACATCTCTCACAACGACCAAATTTCAGAGGGAACTAAATTTCACTGATTTTATGAAATAAAAAGGCCGTCTAGCTTTAATCCACGTCTTTAGACTGTAGAAGAAAACCATAGCACCCACACAGAAAACCCACACAGGGATGGGGCGAACATGAGAATTCCACAAAGAAAGGCATAGTCAGCCAAACAAACATGCCATGGATTCCTACCTTTCATCCTTTTCATACCAAAAAATATTTGAGAATAAATTGGGATGCATAAAATGGAGCTCTATTACAGGATTGTCCTATGAATTATGGGGTGTCTGGCATATGCTGTAGCCCTGGACATTTTGAGCCTAGCCCCAGGTAGTGTTGCCCTCAAAAAAAGTAAGAGATTAATAGAAAACAACCGACTGAAACCAATCGGAACTTGACTTAAAGCATCCGAAGACAGGGGGTCATAACTGAGCGCTGCACAAAGCACATTCAAAATGTTAGTAACCGCCAACAAAAGAAGAACATTCATAACTGGTTGGACGACAACTTAAAAAAACAATCCACCATTGTTGGATTTTTCAAGATGAAAACAGATAGTAAGTCATCTACCGTGTGATCAACAATGTATCCTGTTATGTTGATGCACAGAAACCGCTCCGTGTAGCCTGGTTATGCTGAATAACCCTAACCCATAACTACGTGATCACTTGTTTACCACGATGCATTATGGGTGATACCTGGGGTCAGCTCCACTATATTGTTTACTTTTGCCTTTGTTAAACACTGCATTGTTCTGTCTAACCAGTTTTAACCATGCCTGAAGTGAATTGCTGTGTACCTTACCGTGTCTCCGCAACAAAGAGAACACCTCATTTGAGCTTTTATCAGCTGCCAGTCGAGGAGAAAGAAATGGATAAGTTTAATCTGCAATGAAAACCTTCAAACTGAATTGAAATGGACAAGTGTTTGTAGCTTACATTTCTCTGGTGGGAAAAATACGTACTTAAACTGTGACCCAGCAATATTTCCATGGTCTGCGGAATGGGCTTCGGTTATAGATGATTAGAACAACCGACACCGTTCATCATCTGAAACTAGCGATATTCCAAAGCCTGTAAAACAAAGACGCATCCTTCGGCCTTTGCCTCTCAACGTACCGAAGCACTTGGCAGCCGAACGAGCCTGTCGGCCCAATAAAAGTCCCAAACCATGAAGGGTTCTCTTTTGGGTATAGATAATGTTCAGTGTATCTCACTAGCAGCATTTATTGAAGTAAATGCATTTATATGTGACATCGCCCGGTATGACGCAGCCGGGGCCCCACCCTGGAGCCAGGTCCGGGGTTGGGGCTCATATGCGAGTGCTTGGTGGCCGGGCCTTTGCCCATGGGGCCCGGCCGGGCTCAGCCCGAAGAGGTGACGTGGGCCTGACCTCCTGTGGGTTCACCACCCACAGAGGTAGCAGTAGGGGATTGGTGCAGTGTGGATTGGGTGGCAGTCGAAGGCAGGGGCCTCGACGACCTGATCCCCGGACACAGAGGCTGGCTGTTGGGACATGGAATGTCACTTCGCTGGGGGGGAAAGAGCCTGAGCTTGTGCGGGAGGTTGAGAGGTACCGGCTAGAGATAGTCGGGCTCACCTCCACGCACAGCTTGGGCTCTGGAACCCAGCTCCTCAAGAGGGGCTGGACTTTCCACTTCTCTGGAGTCGCCCATGGTGAGCGGCAGCGGGCTGGTGTGGGCTTGCTTATAGCTCCCCAGCTCAGCCGCCATGTGTTGGAGTTTACTCCAGTGAACGAGAGGGTCGCCTCTCTGCGCCTTCGGATTGGGGAGAGGGCTCTTGCTGTTGTTTGTGCCTATGGGCCAAATAGCAGTATAGAGTATCCGGCCTTCTTGGAGTCCCTGGGAGAGGTACTGAGGGGTGCTCAGACTGGGGACTCCATTGTGCTACTGGGGGACTTCAATGCTCACGTCGGCGACGACAGTGACACCTGGAGGGGCGTGGTTGGGAGGAATGGCCTCCCCGATCTGAACCCGAGTGGTGTTTTGTTATTGGACTTCTGTGCTAGTCATGGTTTGTCCATAACGAACACCATGTTCGAGCATAGGGGTGTCCATAAGTGCACGTGGCACCAGGACACCTTAGGTCGGAGGTCGATGATCGACTTTGTAGTCGTTTCATCTGATCTCCAGCCCTATGTCTTGGACACTCGGGTGAAGAGAGGGACTGAGCTGTCAACTGATCACCACCTGGTGGTCAGTTGGATCTGCTGGCGGAGGAGGAAGCTGGACAGACCTGGCAGGCCCAAACGTATGGTGAGGGTCTGCTGGGAACGTCTGGCCGAGCACTCTGTTGGGGAGGTCTTTAACTCCCACCTCTGGGAGAGCTTTTCCCAGCTTCCGAGGGAGGTGGGGGACATTGAGTCTGAGTGGACCATGTTCTCTACCTCCATTGTGGATGCAGCTGTTCGGAGCTGTGGCCGCAATGTCTCCGGTGCCTGTCGTGGCGGCAATCCCCGAACCCGGTGGTGGACACCGGAAGTAAGGGATGCTGTCAAGCTGAAGAAGGAGTCCTATCGGGCCATGTTGACCTCCGGGACTCCTGAGGCAGCTGACGGGTATCGGCAGGCCAGGCGTGCTGCAGCTCGGGCAGTTGCGGAGGCAAAAACTCGGAACTGGGAGGAGTTCAGGGAGGCCATGGAGAAGGACTATCGGTTGGCCTCGAAGAAATTCTGGCAAACCGTCTGGCGCCTCAGGAGGGGGAAGCAGTACTCTGCCAACACTGTTTACGGTGCGGGTAGGGAGCTGTTGACCTCAACTGGGGACATTGTCGGGTGGTGGAAGGAATACTTTGAGGATCTCCTCAATCCCACCGTCATGTCTTCCACTGAGGAGACTGAGGCTGATGACTCAGAGGTGGACTCGTCCATTACCCAAGCCGAAGTCACTGAGGTGGTTTGCAAGCTCCTCGGTGGCAAGGCACCGGGGGTGGATGAGATCCACCCTGAGTATCTCAAGTCTCTGGATGTTGTGGGGCTGTCTTGGTTGACACGCCTCTGCAACATCGCGTGGCGGTCGGGGACAGTGCCTCTGGAGTGGCAGACTGGGGTGGTGGTCCCTCTTTTTAAGAAAGGGGACTGGAGAGTGTGCTCCAATTATAGGGGAATCACACTTCTCAGCCTCCCAGGGAAAGTTTACTCCAGGGTACTGGAGAGGAGAATTCGACCAATAGTTGAACCTCGGATCCAGGAGGAACAATGTTTTTTTTGTCCTGGTCGCGGAACACTGGACCAGCTCTATACCCTTCATAGGGTGCTCGAGGGTTCATGGGAGTTTGCCCAACCAGTCCACATGTGCTTTGTGGATCTGGAGAAGGCATTCAACCATGTCCCCCGTGGTATTCTGTGGGGGGTACTTCCGGAGTATGGGGTTCGGGGCTCTTTGCTAAGGGCTGTCCGGTCCCTGTATGAATGGAGCAGGAGTCTGGTTCGCATTGCCGGCAGTAAGTGAGACCTGTTCCCAGTGCATGTTGGACTCCAGCAGGGCTGCCCTTTGTCACCGGTTCTGTTCATAATTTTTATGGACAGAATTTCTAGGCGCAGCCAGGGGCCGGAAGGAATCCTGTTTGGGAACCACAGGATTTCATCTCTGCTTTTTGTGGATGATGTTGTCCTGTTGGCTTCTTCAAACCAGGACCTTCAGCATGCACTGGGGCGGTTTGCAGTCGAGTGTGAAGTGGCTGGGATGAGAATCAGCACCTCCAAGTCCGAGGCCATGGTTCTCGACTGGAAAAGGGTGGCTTACCCTCTCCAGGTTGGTGGAGAAGTCCTGCCTCAAGTGGAGGAGTTTAAGTATCTCGGGATCTTGTTCACAAGTGAGGGAAGGATGGAGCGTGAGATCGACAGGCGGATCGGTGCAGCCTCCGCAGTGATGCGGTTGCTTTACCGGTCCGTCGTGGTGAAGAGGGAGCTGAGCCAAAAGGCGAAGCTCTCAATTTACCGGTCGATCTACATTCCGACTCTCACCTATGGTCATGAGCTTTGGGTAGTGACAGAAAGAACAAGATCGCGGATACAAGCGGCCGAAATGAGTTTCCTTCGCAGGGTGGCTGGGCGCTCCCTTAGAGATAGGGTGAGAAGCACAGTCACTCGGGAGGAGCTCGGAGTAGAGCCGCTGCTCCTCCACATCGAGAGGAATCAGCTGAGGTGGCTTGGGCATCTTTTTCGGATGCCTCCTGGACGTCTCCCTGGGGAGGTGTTCCAGGCATGTCCCCCCAGGAGGAGGCCCCGGGGAAGACCCAGGACACGCTGGAGGGACTATGTCTCTCGGCTGGCCTGGGAACGGCTCAGTGTTCTTCCCGAGGAGCTGGCCGAGGTGTCTGGGGAAAGGGAAGTTTGGGCTTCCATGCTTAGACTGCTGCCTCCGCGACCTGGTCCCGGATAAGCGGAAGAAGACGAGACGAGACGAGACGAGATGCATTTATACTGAACATGACATGGCAGATCAGCGGGTTTCCAGAGATTTTTTTGTAACGTTTCCTGATATGAAGTTTTATTTAACTAATCACTCATTTATAAATGTCTTGATGCTGTTCATCTGGGCCCGGGATCACGAAGCATTTTTTTGTAACGTTTCCTGATATGAAGTTTTATTTAACTAATCACTCATTTATAAATGTCTTGATGCTGTTCATCTGGGCCCGGGATCACGAAGCAATCTTAGACTTAAGTCAACAGTTGATTTTTCATAATAGTTTCCCTTACTGCATCTGTAACTTTCATTGTGCTGGATCAAGATTAAGTACAAGGCTAAGATTTCATTAGAACAAAGCTTCTTAGAAAATGGTAAGGTATAACTGAAAATTAAAAGAAACAAATTTAGACTTAAGTCTAAGATTGCTTCATGATCCAATATACGTCCTTAGAAATAAGACATTCTGAGATTTGATGAGTACAGGCTGGTAGACTTGGTCTAGACTCTTACCTTCTCACCAAGCTTGATTTGGATTTCGATTTTCCTGCTGTAAACCCTCGACATGTTATCCACCTCTTTAAATCACCAATTTCATTGTCTTCTACGACAGAGCATGGCAAAATTGCTCTTCTCACATTGCTCTCATGTAAAATTAATCTGACATCCGTCATATCGCTCAACTACCGACCCTGGTTATCCCCCACAATGCATTGCGGTAAACAAGTGATGACGTAGTTGTGCTTGGGGGCTATTTCCAGGGGTCCGTATGATTAGTGTGCCAGGCTGACTCAAAAGTTTGAGTGGTTTAATGAATATCTACAGTAGTGGTCTATTTGCCCCGAATAAGTTTATTTAACAGGTCAACAACAATTGGTGTTCATGTAGACACCAATAGTTGCTCTGACATAATTTAGTCATACTTTTTAACGCTACATGTAGCCTACACAGTCCCAGCCAGCCGACCATCCCATTGCCAGCCTTTGGCATATTAGTCACATATAGGGATAAAATAGTTTTGGTTTTGGGTTTTTTTGGCACACAATATTAATGTCAACATAAATGTGTGTTCTCCGGATACTACAAATGAGCTGCTGCAATTAACTGAGCCTGGATGCACTGGAGAAAATGGTATTTATGTGTATGCGTGTGTGAGAGAAACCTGGAAGACATATTTGACATGTGTGGGTGATAATATTTCTTCTAAAGTTAGATATAACCTCACCAACCTATCTATGCCAATCTCCTTTTAAAAAATAAAATAAAATACAAGCCCCAGGAAATCTTGACTTAGCCCCTGGTCTTTTCAATAGCTAGAAACATCCCTGGTGTCTGGCCACACTACACTCTCAGAAATTTTTCATTCAGATACCTGCAACTGCTTTATCTTTGGCGTAACAATCCTGGGCACAAGGCAGGACAACTCACCCTAGAGGAGATGGCAGTACATCTCAGAGCACCATGTACACACACACTTTACACACTCGTTGACACCTAGAGGCAATTTAGCATAGCCAATCCATGTATCTGCATGTTTTGGACAGTAGGAGGAAACTGGAGAATACTGAGAATCACAAGGGGAACGTGTAACACAGTCAGCAGAAAGTAACCCAAGCTCAGGACTGATCAAGGGACCCTCAGAATTAAAAGGTACCAGACTGTACTTTTCCTTTTTGTTGGGGTGGTACCATCTAGGGTACATCTTTACGCGTTTTCGGACTGAACAGTTCTAGGGGCACATTAGGTGCTTTCTGACTGGAGGAACTTTGTCATAGTACTTACATAGGGACTGTTGGAGAAAGTTCCCTTTTCTGTGTGTCTACTGGAAGAACTGAGAATGTTTTGAAAGCCTTTTTTTTAGCTCCTATGTCAGGGTAGGTACTCTGTCACCACAAAGGAACCATGAGTGATGTACATGCACTGTGATTGGTCAAACATGAGCCAATGCGGCACCAGCAACCGCCATTTTTTAAAATCTATATAAAAATGGTATCCTTGTAAACAACAGTTCTTAATGTTGGCGTTAAAAATGGACAAAGAAAACACAAAAACAACAAGAAGACAGAGTCATCTATATCTCCCGCCCTATATACCAACTATATACCAAGTTTCAAGATATTATTTGTCACATTTTTTCAAATTCTGCTGCAGGAAACCAACCCTATCTCTTTACACTGACCTCAGCAGCCCATGGCATAAGCCCACTGGACCTTTGGTCCAGGTGAGCTAAAAATTAAAATTTCTCACATTTCTTAGTATCAAAAGGCACATATACATTACTTAATCAACACATCTACCAACTTTCAAGACCATGCCACTCATAGTTTTCAAGTTCTGCTCCGGAAACAAAACCTACCCCTAAGACTAACCTGAGAGCCTAAGTCTGAAATTGTTTCCATGGAAACATGAAAAATTTAAATTTCTCAAATTTCTTAGTATGAAAAGGCACATCTACATCACCTTGTTAACATGTATACCAAGTTTCAAATCCGTATCATGAATAGTTCTGGATATATGCTCTGGAAATGAACACTGCTCTTAGGAACTAAGTCAAAAATCTATTTTTAAGTAAAAATTTGAAAAATACTTTTAAAAAAAAATCCAAAATAGGAAAAGGCACCAGTTCACATGTTGCTTGATATGTATACAAAGTTTCATAAAGATAGCTTCAGTAGTTTTAAAGATATGGCCCGGAAATGAAAACGTGACCGGACGGACTGGACTTCGTTTGGGCGGGGGGATAACAAGAGTGCTGTGAGAGCACAATATCCCCCGCTACAATATATTGCAAATGAAATTGCAATATGCGTAGTACTGTCCTATAACAAAGCCTTTTGCCAAGTTTCGTGAAGTTACTCCAAAAATTGATAGAGGAGTTGATTTCAGAAGGTGAGAACCCTTTCCGGGATGGACGGGCGGATGGACTTTGCCACGACATAATCCCCCTTCGGGCCTTTTGGCCAGTGGGGGATAAAAACCCATGGACAAATAGACAGACAGTGAAGTCCAGGCTTTATTGAACATATATACAACAGAGAATAATTTTAATGAGTCTAAGCAAAATAAACTCTTCGCAAGCATTCCCTGCTAACATCACACTAGCAAACTGGCTTACATTACTTCAGCTTTCCTACTGGTGGTGCAAATGCAAACAGGGAAAAAAAAGCCCTTGTAGATATGTAGTTCTCGGGGGAGCTCCCCAGTGCATAGTTCCTCTCAATAAATCCCTAGAACTGTTTGGTCCAAAGCACCTATTGAGAGAAACTACCCACAGGGGAGTTCCCCCAAGAACTATATACATTCAAGGGCTTTTTTTCTGTTTGAATTTACACCAGCAGTCGGAACGCTGAAGTACTGCAAGCTGGCCAGCGGTTGCTATAGCGACGTCACTAGTCTGTTGTTTGTTTTCATATGCATGTGCATCTTGTCCAGCTGTAAAAACGGTGAACTAGCAAAATTAGGATTTAAACTTGTCCTTTTTCCTTTCAGTCACCGGTTTCTATAGAAACAGATCATTACACTGTGCCGTAGAATGGGGAGACCAGGAAGTGTAATGTGCTGACAGCAAGTTCTTTATTTTACTTTACAAAGAGTGAATCTGTGGTGGGAAATTGTTGGAGATTGCCTAAAATATGTTTACTTCACATGTTAGTGTTGACTTATTTAATAACAGGTTTTCTTATGTCTCATCTCATCTCATTATCTCTAGCCGCTTTATCCTTCTACAGGGTCGCAGGCAAGCCGGAGCCTATCCCAGCTGACTACGGGCGAAAGGCGGGGTACACCCTGGACAAGTCGCCAGGTCATCACAGGGCTGACACATAGACACAGACAACCATTCACACTCTCATTCACACCTACGGTCAATTTAGAGTCACCAGTTAACCTAACCTGCATGTCTTTTGGACTGTGGGGGAAACCGGAGCACCCGGAGGAAACCCACGCAGACACGGGGAGAACATGCAAACTCCACACAGAAAGGCCCTCGCCGGACCCGGGGTTCGAACCCAGGACCTTCTTGCTGTGAGGCGACAGCGCTAACCACTACACCACCGTGCCGCCGTTTTCTTATGTGATATCTAAAAAAAAAAATATGGACAAGCAAATTTAGTTTATTTAAGATTTGTATATTTTACTTAGACACATCAAAATCACATTGTATTTCCTCAATCACTAACACTAATGTTAAGAGCTGTGGTTTACACAAGGTTTTATATGGATTTTTACCTCACTTGGGACGGAGTCCACCAGGGGGTGAGGTATTGTTTTCGGTTGGGTTGCTTTGTTTTTTTGTTAGCAACATTACGGGAAAACGGCTGGACCAATCTTCATGAAACTTTCAGGATAGATGGGCATTGGTCTCAAATAGAACCTCCAACATTTTGAGGGTCATCCGGTCATGGTCAAGGTCACCAAAAAGGTCAATATTTTTTGTGATATCATCCTTCATATTCATCATTTTTACGTCAAACCAAATCCAAAATGTTCATCTTTCAATTCTGCTTCCAGTGATATGCTACATGATGGGGGTATCTCTCATAGTTTTCTTATCAGTTGGGGGTCAAATGTCAGGGGGGGTCAAGGTCATTGGTAAAATTTGCATATTTTCCATTATAACTCGAAAGCCATTAGAGATAGAGATGTTTATCATTATCGACATATAGGAAGTCATGTATTGGCTTTCATTTGGCACCATGACCTTTGACCTTGTTTGTTTGTTTGTGTGTGTATCTGTCTGTTAACAATCTAGCATCTAGACGGTTGCACTGGTTGACTTCAAATTTTCAGGGTATGTGGGTAATGGTTCGTAGATTACCTGATTAAATATTGAGGGTAATCAGGTCAAGGTCACTGGAAAGGTCAACCTTTCGGTCAAAATAACATTTTCCATTGCAACTCAAAAACGGTTGCTGATAGACAAATGTCTACTATTATGAGCATATAGAAACTCCCATATGACCTTTCATTTGGCACCATCATTTTTAACTGTGAGTGACCTTGAAAGGGTCACTTCACAGAATCCAGGGACACATGTTGGCCGAAACGAATCCGAGAAAATCACAAAAGAAGCATATTTTTTTTTATTTGTGATTTTCGTTTTTTCCATAATGTGCAAGTTGAGATCTTGAAGAATGCAATCAGTATTTCAGATAATAAATTGTTTTGTTGGAAAAGTATACATTTTTTGTTGCAAATTGTCTCGTTTTTGTCAGGACTGTAGCCTGCTGGGGGGTGTGGGTAAATTACCATATGGGCCATTCATGTGATGATTTAAGTCTTTTGGGGGTTTTTTCACCAATCACCTGTATGATACGAGCTGAGCTCGTGGCTACTTAAGCTGCATACAGGCATGTAATTTCACTATGGAATGAATAAGCAAGCTAAACAGATCGCAGAGGAGCTGAAACACCGCGAAGCAAACAGACACACGGTAGTTACATCGGAGATGACCATTTCTAGCAAAAAAAAACCCAACCAAAAGGAAGTGTTCTAGGACTACATATTCCATCGGAGGCATTGATGTGTGCAAGGCGACGTTTCTCTTTCTGATGGGGTAAGTTTATTAATCTAAGGTTGTGTGGTTATTTTTGCATGTAACGGAGTGTTGTGGTTTGATTACATGAAACTAGCATTGTGTTAGTTGTGTTATCATCATGCTATCTTTCTTTCTTACGGTGTGAGTAATTTTTCAACCACAAAACGTTAAAGTATACTTTAGGACTTATTTTTGTACTTCATAATTGTTTTGGGCATACTTTGCATGGAAGGAAAATTGACGTGGTGATCTTTGTTTAAATGAAAGTAGCATCGTGCTAGCTAGTAGGGGGTAGGGCTTTCCTTAATGTCATGCAAATGAGCACCATTATGTGCCCACCCTACACCCAGAGTAACTGAGAAGGAAAACTTTGAGGGCGATTTTCTCCCTTCCCTGTTTTAAGAGGTATGCACTTTCAAAAGGCCACACGTTCTTCAAATATTGTCAGATCTCCACATGGAAGGCATCATTGGAAAGCTTAGAAACTGTACTTTCTGAATCTGTCAATAACTCAAAATGCCCCCAGGCCGACATGTGTCCCTGGATTTCGTGATCTGACAGGGCTATAACTTGAAAACGGTTGATGGCAGACAGATGTTTACCATTATCAACTTATAGAAAGTACCATATGGGCTTTCATTTAACACCATGACCTTTGACTTTGAATTACTTTGAAATGTCAAACTCAAAGACATGGATTTTCATAGGACTATAACTTGATAGCTGATGACTGAGAAATATTACCATTATCAACATATAAAATAAGTGCTGCCGGGCAAGATTTGTTTTGCCTCGCAACACTAAAAATGGTGGTTTGCTGGTGTTGCATTGACTCATGTTTGATCAATCAACATACACTTACTTACACACATCCACAGTACGGTACACACATCACTCATGGTTCCTCTTGTGCCGGGAGAGTACCTACCCCGAAGTAGGAGCTAAAAAAGCTCCTCAGAATGGTGCTCTAAGAACTATGATTGTCCTTAGTTCTTGTAGTGTGGACACACAAAAAAGGGGTAGTTCCTCAAACAAGTTCTAAGCGTTATGAATCCATTATCTATCCTGCTTATTCTACCGATGGTCACAGGTGAGCTGGAGCCAATCCTAGCGGACTTTGGATGTGAGGCAGGGTAAACCCTGGACAGGTCACTGTCCATCACAGGGCTAACCCAGAGAGACACACAGCCATTCACCCTCACATTCACACCTGTGGGCAATTTAGAGTAGCCAGTTGGGAGGAAACCAGAGCACCCGGAGGAAACCCACTCAAGTATTGCTGGGTTTCACGTGATGTCACATCCACCTCATTAGCTAAAAAACTTTAGCTGGTGGTCTACTAAAGCTCAGTTGACAAAGCATTTGTATGGAGAAGGTGCATTGCTCGCATGAAAAATGCCTTATGCTTGCATTGTTTTAGGTTGTTCGAATCGATCAAAACATGAAACTGATAAAAGTTTCTTCAGGGTTCCCTGTGAACTAATAAAAAAAAGGGTGAACAAACACAGGATTTCACAAAAAGACATAGAAAAAGGCGGCTTTTGAACCTCTCACTGAAATCGAAGGGAGCCGAGTCGAAGCATGCTCGCGTCTGCAGTGATAACTTCGTGAAAGGTTTGTATATCTCTCTCAGCTATGGAGTTGGTGTTTTCCAAGTGCTTTTCTTGCTGTGTGTCGTTATTTTATGGTACTTTTTTTAGTCATGAAGCGCTAAAGTCCCCAGCTGTTTCTTTGTTTACGCCTCACAAGGTCCATATGGATGAAGGTCGCAACAAAATTCTTACCCAGCCGTACAGTTACAATGCGCCATGATCACTTCTCCATCTTGTTTAACTAAGATCCAGGTCTTTAAAGGGGTTTCTGATGATCTTTGTGAATGATTTACCTGAGAGATAAAAGCCAACACAAGCGAGAGATCAAGGGAACTGTTTGTTTACACTTCAACTTGCAGCACTTCACTGTAAAGATGGGAATGAAAAGCTTAAAAAAATACTTACAGGGCAAAAACAATACAGGATTCATTCTGCAGTGACTTGATACCGAGGTCCTTTACCCAGCCACATACAAAAAAAAGTTGTAAGCCTCCATACTCTTCTACACTTTCATCTGTTTTGTGGTGTAGAAGGACGTCTGCAACACCAGATAGTTCGAGATGTCAGGGAACTCGACTGAAGGGTAGTTTTTGAGATCGTATGACAAATCCTTCTTTCCCAGATTGTAGGGGTCGATTCCATTGCACATAGCAATCTTCTGAATATCTTATCTCATCTCATTATCTCTAGCTGCTTTATCCTTCTACAGGGTTGCAGGCAAGCTGGAGCCTATCCCAGCTGACTATGGGCGAAAGGCGGGGTACACCCTGGACAAGTTGCCAGGTCATCACAGGGCTGACACGTAGACACAGACAACCATTCACACTCACATTCACACCTACGGTCAATTTAGAGTCACCAGTTAACCTAACCTGCATGTCTTTGGACTGTGGGGGAAACCGGAGCACCCGGAGGAAACCCACGCGGACATGGGGAGAACATGCAAACTCCGCACAGAAAGGCCCTCGCCGGCCACGGGGCTTGAACCCGGACCTTCTTGCTGTGAGGCGACAGTGCTAACCACTACACCACCGTGCCGCCCTTTTCTGAATATATCGAAAGCAAATAGTGACTTCTAGATTATGAGCGTACTCTGATAAGTTATCGCTAGTTGTTTGCACTACGGCAGCTGTTTAGACCACCAGCTATTTCACTTCCGGTAAAACCGCTGAGAAAAGTCTCTTGACTGAAACCCAGCAATAGGGAGAACATGAAAACTCCATATAGAAAGATTCCAGTCAACTGGCAAGTTGATAAGATTATGCAAGTTAAATTACTTTTAAAGCTATAAAAACAAATAAAGGTTGAAAAGATGTATCCTTGATGGTAGTATCAAAGCGACCAGGAAACAAAGAGTTTGGTACTTTTACCTTGGCATGGTGGTGTAGTGGTTAGTACTGTCGCCTCACAGCAAGAAGGTTCTGGGTTTGAGCCCAGCAGCCGACGGGGGCCTTTCTGTGTGGAGTTTGATGTTCTCCCCATGTCTGCATGGCTTTCCTCCAGATGTCCAAAGACATGCAGGTTAGGTTAACTGGCTACTCTAAATAGCCCCCAAGCACAACTACGTCATCATTTGCTTATTGCAATGCATTATGGGGATAGCCAGAGTCAGTAATTAGGCAATATAGTGGATGTTAGATTAATTTTACGTGAGAGCGATGTGAGAGGAGCAATTTTGCCGTGCTCTGTCATGGAAGACAATGAAATTGGTGATTTAAAGAGGTGGATAACATGTCGAGGGTTTACAGCAGAAAAATCGGAATCCAAATCAAGCTTGGTGAGAAGGTAAGAGTCTCTAGACCAAGTCTACCACCCTGTACAACAACTTCATCAGATCTCAGATTGTCTTACAACCCTGATTCCAAAAAAGTTGGGACAAAGTACAAATTGTAAATAAAAACGGAATGCAATAATTTACAAATCTCAAAAACTGATATTGTATTCACAATAGAACATAGACAACATATCAAATGTCGAAAGTGAGACATTTTGAAATTTCATGCCAAATATTGGCTCATTTGAAATTTCATGACAGCAACACATCTCAAAAAAGTTGGGACAGGGGCAATAAGAGGCTGGAAAAGTTACAGGCACAAAAAAGGAACAGCTGGGGGACCAAATTGCAACTCATTAGGTCAATTGGCAATAGGTCATTAACATGACTGGGTATAAAAAGAACATCTTGGAGTAGCAGCGGCTCTCAGAAGTAAAGATGGGAAGAGGATCACCAATCCCCCTAATTCTGCGCCGACAAATAGTGGAGCAATATCAGAAAGGAGTTCGACAGTGTAAAATTGCAAAGAGTTTGAACATATCATCATCTACAGTGCATAATATCATCAAAAGATTCAGAGAATCTGGAAGAATCTCTGTGTGTAAGGGTCAAGGCCGGAAAACCATACTGGGTGCCCGTAATCTTCGGGCCCTTAGACGGCACTGCATTGCATACAGGCATGCTTCTGTATTGGAAATCACAAAATGGGCTCAGGAATATTTCCAGAGAACATTATCTGTGAACACAATTCACCGTGCCATCCACCGTTGCCAGCTAAAACTTTATAGTTCAAAGAAGAAGCCGTATCTAAACATGATCCAGAAGCGCAGACGTCTTCTCTGGGCCAAGGCTCATTTAAAATGGACTGTGGCAAAGTGGAAACTGTTCTGTGGTCAGACGAATCAAAATTTGAAGTTCTTTATGGAAATCAGGGACGCCGTGTCATTCGGACTAAAGAGGAGAAGGACGACCCAAGTTGTTATCAGCGCTCAGTTCAGAAGCCTGCATCTCTGATGGTATGGGGTTGCATTAGTGTGTGTGGCATGGGCAGCTTACACATCTGGAAAGACACCATCAATGCTGAAAGGTATATCCAGATTCTAGAGCAACATATGCTCCCATCCAGACGACGTCTCTTTCAGGGAAGACCTTGCATTTTCCAACATGACAATGCCAAACCACATACTGCATCAATTACAGCATCATGGCTGCATAGAAGAAGGGTCCGGGTACTGAACTGGCCAGCCTGCAGTCCAGATCTTTCACCCATAGAAAACATTTGGCGCATCATAAAACGGAAGATACAACAAAAAAGACTTAAGACAGTTGAGCAACTAGAATCCTACATTAGACAAGAATGGGTTAACATTCCTATCCCTAAACTTGAGCAACTTGTCTCCTCAGTCCCCAGACATTTACAGACTGTTGTAAAGAGAAAAGGGGATGTCTCACAGTGGTAAACATGGCCTTGTCCCAACTTTTTTGAGATGTGTTGTTGTCATGAAATTTAAAATCACCTAATTTTTCTCTTTAAATGATACATTTTCTCAGTGTAAACATTTGATATGTCATCTATGTTCTATTCTGAATAAAATATGGAATTTTGAAACTTCCACATCATTGCATTCCATTTTTATTTACAATTTGTACTTTGTCCCAACTTTTTTGGAATTGGGGTTGTCTTTCCGAGGACGTATATTGGATCACGAAGCTTAAATCTTAGACTTAAGTCTAAATTTGTTTCTTTTAATTTTCAGTTATACCTTACCATTTTCTAAGAAGCTTTGTTCTAATGAAATCTTAGCCTTGTACTTAATCTTGATCCAGCACAATGAAAGTTACAGATGCAGTAAGGGAAACTATTATGAAAAATCAACTGTTGACTTAAGTCTAAGATTGCTTCGTGATCTCGGGCCCAGATGAACAGCATCAAAACATTTATAAATGAGTGATTAGTTAAATAAAACATTACAAAAAAAATCTTTGGAAACCCGCTGAGCTTCTGTGTCATGTTCAGTATAAATGCATTTACTTCAATAAATGCCATTAGTGAGGTACACTGAACATTATACACACCCGAAAGAGAACCCTTTGTGGTTTGGGAGTTTTATCGGGCCGACAGGCTCGTTCGGCTGCCGAGTGCGCCGGTACTTTGAGAGGCAAAGGCCGAAGAATGCTTCTTTTACTTTACAGGCTTTGGAATATTGCTAGTTTCTGACAATGAACAGTGTCGATTATTTTAATCATCTATAACCGAAGGCCATTCTGCAGACCATGGAAATATTGCTGGGTCACAGTTTAAGTACATCTTTTTCCCACCAGAGAAATGTAAGCTACAAACACTTGTCCATTTTGATTCAGTTCAAAGGCTTTCATTGCAGATTAAACTCACCCATTTCTTTCTTCTCTTCTTCTCGACTGGCAGCTGATAAAAGCTCAGATTAGGTGTTCTCTTTGTTGTCGAGACACAGTAAGGTACACAGCGATTCACTTTAGGTGGCATGGTTAAAACCAGTTACACAGAACAATGCAGTGTTTAACAAAGATGAAAGTAAAAACAGTACGGCAGAGCTGACCCCGGGTATCGCCCATAATGCATTGTGGTAAACAAGCAATGACGTGGATAGGGTTATTGCCCATAGGCGTGAATGTGTGTGAATGGTTGAGAACATACAGTAGGCGTAGAATTGGGTATGGACGGTATGGACATGTCCCTACCAATGTCAAACGATGGCAGATATGTCCCTACGAATATTTCTGATTGAAGAAAAAAAATCATGCTCCATGCACGGTACACAAATGATTACTGTAGGTTTCCACTGTGAAACACCACGCAAAATTCACTCATGAAAATTCGCTCTGGGGGCATGGTCACAAAAACAGCAAGCAGTTTGGCTACCATGTCAATTAGCAAGTGCGGTTGCAGTGCAGTGAGTCAGGCAGCTGAGTCAAGACAACAAAAGGGCAATAATATAACAACAACCAATCAGAATTCAGATACATTCTGTTGCAAAGTACAATTGTAACCTTTCAACGTGTCAAAAAAGTTCTAGAGACCTCGTCCTGTTTTGCCATTAGATCAGTCACACATCAGCTTAAACTAGCATTCTAAAACTAGTTAAAGATCACACAGAAGATAACCGACTCCCCCTGCCAGCCTCATGGAACGCAGTATTTAAGGCTCCGGATGTGTTTTTCTTCCGTTTATGAGGGAAAGGAACATACACCCTCCTGACAGTCAATGCGTTATTCGCTTGTAAAACACATTTGCAAATTGGTAGAATGAGTTAATCATCACATGCAAGATTTGCAATTAATCAAATTAATTGATTATTATTATTCATGAATTACTACAGTTCTGAACTTCAAATTTTAAAAGTCTGGACTTTGGAGAGATGATGAATACTCTTTTGGTAGATACTTTCTCTTCTGCTCCTCGGACCTGCCTGATCCATCCTGATGCCCTATGTCTGGTTGGAGTCTCATCACATCGCTCCTGTGGACAGTTGAAAAATCACATTTGGAAGATGCTCTGGACACTTACAGTAATGCTTTTATGGCTGAGGACTACAGCTGACTTGCTAACTTTAGGACTGCAGTTGTCATGAACAGTTTTGCACTCAAGTTTCCATCAAAGAAGAGTTATAACATCAACGAAACTGACTTCATGTTCAAACTGTTAATGTTATGGTCATGTTGTCTGTTGTTGCCCAAATGAGGATGGGTTCCCTTTTGAGTCTGGTTCCTCTCGAGGTTTCTTCCTCATGTCGTCTGAGGGAGTTTTTCCTCGCCACCATCGCCACAGGCTTGCTCATTGGAGATAAATTATGGATAAAATTAGTTCATGTCTTAAGTCATTCAAATTCTGTAAAGCTGCTTTGCGACAATGTTTATTGTTAAAAGCGCTATACAAATAAACTTGACTTGACTTGAACGGAGTAAAATATTGTGACCCTCTAATGTTGACGCCACTGGGGATTGGCATTGGGTTTATGTCCCCACCAATGTTAATACCAAACCTACGCCCTTGGTTGAGAAGAGAAAACCTCTGTAATAATCCAGTAGAAGGCAACAGGGAACCACTGCTGTATTTTTTCCCCAGAAATGGACCTACCATCAGGCAGAACACTAAAGAAGAAGCTAAATAACACAATCATCTTCTTCTTTTGGCTGCTCCTGATTAGGGGTCGCCACAGAAGATCTTTCGTCTCCATTGCTCCGTGTCTTCCGCAACCTTCTCTTCCACACCTGCCACTTTCATGTCCTCTCTCACCACATCCATGTGTCTCCTCTTTGGCCTTCCTCGTTTTCGTGTGCCTGGCAGTTCCATCCTCAACATTCTCCTTCCAACATGCTCTGCATCTCTTCTCAGGATGTGCCCATACCACCTCAGTCTCATCTCTCTTAGCTTAATTCCCAAGCTCTCCACATGTGCTGTCCCTCTGACGTGCTCGTTCCTTATCCTGTCCAACCTCCCATCGCAAGCCTTAACATCCTCAACTCTGCCACCTCCAACTTTGTCTCCTGCCTCTTCGTTAAGGGTACGGTCTCCAATCCATACATCACAGCTGGTCTCACTACTGTCTTATACATCTTACCTTTCACTTTTGCTGGGACTTTCCTATCACAAATGACTCCCAAAATCCTTCTCCAACTGCTCCACCCTGCCTACACTCTTTTTCTCGCCTCATTATCGCAGCCCCCATTTTCCTGCACAGTTGACCCCTGGTACTTGAATTCACCAACTTTCTTTACGTCTACTCCTTGCATCTTCACTACACTCTCATCCCCATTCTCATTGATGCACATGTATTCTGTTTTGCTACTCAAATCAATCAAAGTCCTTCCCACATCATGTGGCGCATAGGGCGGCACCGATCTCCGTTTCCATAGCTCTTGGCCTCTCGCCTATTACATAGCTAGGCTAGTCCTCTGGTAACCGTGAGAGTTTGACTCCCCACTCGCATCTGTATTGCAGCGTGCCTTGCCAGATGGCAGTAGGTACCATTTTTATGATGGTCTTTGGTATGAACCGACCGTGAGTAGAACTTGCGATCTCCCGAACTTGCGGTACTCTGTTTTGCTACTGCTCACCTTCACTCCTCTTCATTCAAATGCATCCCTCCATCTCTCCAAACCCAGCTCAACCCACATATCAGTGTTTGTTTTGTTTGATCTGTAACCGCTTGTCCCGTGCGGGGTCGCGGGGGGCAAGCTGAAGCCTATCCCAGCTGACCATGGGTGAGAGGCAGGGTACACCCTAGACAAGTTGCCAGCTCATCACAGGGCTGACACATACATAGAGTGACACAAACAACCATTCACACTCATGGTCAATTTAGAGCCACCAATTAACCTAACCTGCATGTCTTTGGACTGTGGACGAAACCCATGCAGACATGGGGAGAACATGCAAACTTCACACAGAAAGGCCCTCGTCGGCTGCTGGGTTCGAACCCAGACCTTCTTGCTGTGAGGCGACAGTGCTAACCACTACACCACATATCACAATATCATCCGCAAACATCATGTTCCATGGTGACTCTTGCCTCACTTCATCCATCAAGCTATCCATCACTATGGCAAACAAGAAAGGACTCAAAGCAGATCCTTGATGGAGTCCCACCTTCACCTTGAACCATTCAGTCGTTCCAACTGCAAACCTCACTGCTGTTTCACTGTTCTCATACAGATAAATATGAGTTCATTATGATAAATAACACAATGAACTTAGTATAAAAGCATGTTTAACATCTTTTGACATTAGCAGCAGACAGTCTTTCATGCTTGATGAGAAAGTGCTTATGTTTACACTTGATGCCTGATGTCAGGATGAACATCTCTCTCTCTCTCGATCACTCCGACTCCAGGATCAAAGCCACGCTTCTGAAGATCCAGCGATACAGTAATTCCTCTCCTCTCGTAAGTCTTTGGCCTCGGAGATGTAAAAAAGAAAAACCAGACCTGATGCAATCTTCGCGAGTGCGGTCGTAACGTGGTCGGGAGTGAGATAATAATGGTTGTTGAAGTGCGGGGATCTTCTCCCAGGAAAGCGCTGACTCTCCCATCTCAGTGCGCGTTAATTGGTCCGCAGGGGCGCCCTGTTTGCGCAAAGCGTGAGAGAAAGTCAGCAATGCACACATGGGTACCTCAGTCACTGACGGCTCTAAAGTTCATGCTGTGGATGCATCAGTCATTGTGCATTGAGGGTTTTTTTTTCCACTTACAACCTCGTGAAACAATAGCTGATGCGGCACATGCTTGCACTATTGGATAGTGTCTGTAGGCCCTGATACACTTTACACTTCACAGCTGATTAATTAGACGGTGTGAATTAAATAATAATAATAATAAAGTTCTCTCTCTCTGAAGCCCATTATGCATCATACACTTTTATTACCCATATCAGCTTTGGGATTCAATACAAACATAATTCCAAGACCTCTCTGGCATACATAGCTACAGTATAAGAGCAATAAATAGTCCAATTCAAACACTAAACGTCACCCAGAGCCCAATTGAAGCTCTTTATGCATGGCTTGATTGTTTTTTTTTTTTTCCCGTTCTGGCCAATCAGAAGTGGCCTCCCTGTGCGCGCACAGCACGCACAACACCACGCTAACTTCATATATGGCGCATGTTAGTAGTGGTTACATCCCAATTTCATCACCGCATCCCTCGGAATTCATTGTTGTCTGTGCATTTCTTTTTCTTTCTCTCCCCCCCCCCACCCCTGACTCCCTTGCACATACGATCAAAAACATCTGAAGTCTGAAAAAAAAAAGACTAAATTTTATACCCCTGTATCAAACAGTGAGCCTTGGCAATGTGTTTAAGACCAACAGAGAAAAGGTTGATGGAAATCTCTGCAGTGTTTCTTTTAAAATATTATCTTTTTATTCACTCAACTGGTGTTTCTTGGGAATTTCTACCAAATAGACCAAGCAATATGTCTGTCTGCGTCAAGCAGGAACAGAAAGCATAACTCTAATGAGTCTGTTTAAACACTAAAACTTATGATAATGGCCAATTAACTAATAGGCCGTCTGTTGCATGGAAAGCAGGCCAGAATAGTTTGCATGCAGACATTTCGCTGATTTATGCACTGTCCCTGAGAGAACGCATTAAAACTTATTTCGCAATGATCCCATTAGTCTTACATTATAATGATACACAAGGCGGTCAAGGACGGGCTTATTAAATGGCTAAGTTAGTTTATATGTCTTTTACATCTGCTCTGGTGTTTGGGTATACAATTATTAATGTAATAGCTTGTACGAAACCATATGGGTGAGCACGTCTGTCTTTCTGTCTGCTGTTTAGACATATAATACCTGCTGTGCTTGCTGTATTGAGCATGTTTGCCTACCTTTCTGTCTGCCAGGTGTTTGGCTGCATATACATGTACAAAGCAAAACCAAGCTACACTCCAGTAGGAGTGTCAGTAACTTAAAGGCATCAAAGTTGGGCAGATTGACTCCCATGTGGATACCAGTGTCAAGTTGATCTTCAGCAGCTCAGCATCTGTCATGTCAATTCCATCATGAGATTTCGAGGTGTTCCCCTGCGGCTGGGACGTGACTCACTGGGTAGGTCTGTGTCACATAATTATCCAGACTAATTTGAAAACTCTTTTGCAGTCATTTTTACCAGGTGCTTTATGCAAATACAAGAAGTTCTCAAAAAATATTTGAACATCGAAACCAGAAATGATCAACTTACATTTCTGGAGTAATGAAATCATCTGCTTTCAATCGAATCCAATTAACAATTTGGAAACATCATAGCCAAATTAGAGTCTTAGATTATTTGGAATATCTTCTTGGTATTTGTTTAATGCTTGTGTTCTGATTTCAGTTTCAGTTCGTGCACAAGTTTTAATTGTAGCCCCTTGCTTTTTGGAGCCTCGCTTTTAGTTTCTCGCGATCTAAAGTTGTAATATGGCAGCCAAGGAAGCAGCCAAAATTTAGGAATTCCAAGAATAACCATGTCATTGATAAGAAAAAAGTCTCAGTGAGCTCAGCAAAGTGATAGACAAAAATGGAATACTAGAAAACACGTCTCTTTTTTTGACATCAGGTAGATTTGGCAGGCAGTAGGTAGAAATGCATTGTAAGAGCGAAACTATCAAGGAATCAAGGACTAGACAGGCTGTGGTTTGCTCAGCCATGTAAAACATCAGAGTCAAAGTATGAGGCAACTAGATGACAGTCATGGAAAACAGAGCGTGTAGGGGGAAATGATAAAACTTCACCACTCGAAATGAACAATATGATCTTTAACTTCCTTTATGTATGGATCATCAAGAAGAATTCTCAAGTCCATGATGCAGTAAAAAAAAAAAAAGTGTGTTTCAGAAATACACTCCCTGGCAATTTACATGATCCACCAAGTATTGTGTTGACTATATTCTCAGAAAATAAAGTGCATTTTTGTCCCTTTAGGGGTACACTGGCTTGTTACTGGAGCAGTACCCTCTAAGGTACTCATTTGTAAACTTTATATACTGCTTGGGAACACACATGTACATTTTTGTCCCCAAAAAGGGACACATAGTTACCTTAAGGTCCAATAACGAGCCCTAGGGGGTACATTAGTGCAGACTGTACCTTGAAGGAGGGAAAAACGGACTCCTACTCTACCCCATTTCTGATCGTGTACTCACTTCCAAAAAAAATTTAAAAAATAACAAAGCTATACAGTAACTGATATGCTCAAACATGGATTTCTCCACAAATGTTTGCCTGTCCAAACGTGTGCCTGAGATTATTCTCATCTCATCTCATTATCTCTAGCCGCTTTATCCTGTTCTACAGGGTCGCAGGCAAGCTGGAGCCTATCCCAGCTGACTACGGGCGAAAGGCGGGGTACACCCTGGACAAGTCGCCAGGTCATCACAGGGTTGACACATAGACACAGACAACCATTCACACTCACATTCACACCTACGGTCAATTTAGAGTCACCAGTTAGCCTAACCTGCATGTCTTTGGACTGTGGGGGAAACCGGAGCACCCGGAGGAAACCCACGCGGACAACATGCAAACTCCGCACAGAAAGGCCCTCGTCGGCCACGGGGCTCGAACCCGGACCTTCTCGCTGTGAGGCGACAGCGCTAACCACTACACCACCGTGCCACCTCCTGAGATTATTATAAATCTGTATAATTGAGCTAGCAGGGTTGAACCCCCCGGTGTCTTTCAGAGATTTGGACTTATGTGTAACCAAGCACAAGAAGACAAACTGGTATGAAGAAGCTACACTGGGGCTGATTTCTTTCTAGCCCAGACTGTAGACCCATGCTGTGTCAGTTGATTACACAGAATGAAACACCACCTAGATTTGATCTCCATTTGTGCTGATATTTTGAATCCGTTTTGCTGATACTGGCGACACAGTGGTGTAGTGGTTAGCACTGTCGTCTCACAACAAGAAGGTTCAGGTTTGAGCCCAGTGGCCGATGGAGATCTTTCTGTGCGGAGTTTGCATGTTCTCCCCGTGTCTGTGTGAGTTTCCTTCAGGTGCTCCGGTTTCCCCCACAGTCCAAAGACATGCAGGTTAGGTTAACTGGTGACTCTAAATTGACCGTAGGTGTGAATGTGAGTGTGAATGGTTGTCTGTGTCTATGTGTCAGCCCTGCGATGATCTGGCGACTTGTCCAGGGTGTGCCCCGCCTTTCGCCCGTAGTCAGCTGGGATAGGCTCCAGCTTGCCTGCGACCTTGTACAGGATAAGTGGTTATGGATAATGGATGGATGGATGGATGGATGGATGTTTGCTGTAACATATCACCAGCAGTGATTCAGACTGTGCACATGAAATACAGCTGCAGGTGTAATGAACATGTATAATGTGCATTATTTACTGTCATCCCTTTTCCTCTCAAAATGCCTCTGGAGGAGAAACCAAAAGTGGCACACAAAAAAAGCACACAGCAGATAAAATCCAATCAAAGTTCAAATTACACAAAGGAACACATTGCAGAAATGTATGTTTTGTTTCGAGGATAAACAAAGCATTACATTTTTTATGTTTACCATGTCTTGTATTTAGAGGAAACATGGCATGAATGAACATGAAACACATGCAGGTGTGTATGTGAATGCGAGTGTGATATAGCTTGCCAAGCATTATTCTTATGGAATCTTGTTATATTAGGCTATATTATATTATATGGACACGAGTGTTTTACTGGTAAGTACACCACTTGTGTTTTTCATACAAGCTACATCTGGGACATGGAGAACCAAAACTGCAACACAAATTTCTATATATATATCAGTTGTGAGGAAATCAATGAATTGTTTTGATAAATTTGGGTACTTTTTGTGAATGTGTCTATTTATTTTAAAAAATTAAATAAATCACATGTTGCCTTGAAGATATGAGGTTTATCTTCTTGTGTTGAAAAACTCACATTTTTCAGATGAAATACATAGCAGATTTGAGTGGCATATTTAAATAATATTGGCTGGCTTTTTTTCGTGGTATATCAGATATATTCCATTGAGCTAGCATGATACTGAATGAGTTGAAGGGGAGTTCAATATCATGCTAGCTGAATGGAATATATCTGATATACCATAAAAAAGCCATTATTATTATCTCATTATCTTTTTTGGGGGGCTTTTTTCACCTTTATTGGATAGGACAGTGAATGAGCTGGAGAGAGAGACGGGGAGGGATCGGGAAATGACCTCGGGTCGGAATCTAACCTGGGTCCCCGGATTTATGGTATGGTGCCTTAGTCAACTGAGCCACGGCACCCCTCATCTCATTATCTTTAGCTGCTTTATCCTGTTCTACAGGGTCGCAGGCAAGCTGGAGCCTATCCCAGCTGACTACGGGCGAAAGGCGGGGTACACCCTGGACAAGTCGCCAGGTCATCACAGGGCTGACACATAGACACAGACAACCATTCACACTCACATTCACACCTACGGTCAATTTAGAGTCACCAGTTAACCTAACCTGCATGTCTTTGGACTGTGGGGGAAACCGGAGCACCCGGAGGAAACCCACGCGGACACGGGGAGAACATGCAAACTCCACACAGAAAGGCCCTCGCCGGCCACGGGGCTCAAACCCGGACCTTCTTGCTGTGAGGCGACAGCGCTAACCACTACACCACCATGCCGCCCCATTATTATTATTATTATTATCTCATCTCATTATCTCTAGCCGCTTTATCCTGTTCTACAGGGTCGCAGGCAAGCTGGAGCCTATCCCAGCTGACTATGGGCGAAAGGCGGGGTACACCCTGGACAAGTCGCCAGGTCATCACAGGGCTGACACATAGACACAGACAACCATTCACACTCACATTCACACCTACGGTCAATTTAGAGTCACCAGTTAACCTAACCTGCATGTCTTTGGACTGTGGGGGAAACCGGAGCACCCGGAAGAAACCCACACGGACACAGGGAGAACATGCAAACTCCACACAGAAAGGCCCTCGCCGGCCACGGGGCTCAAACCCGGACCTTCTTGCTGTGAGGCGACAGCGCTAACCACTACACCACCGTGCCGCCCCATTATTATTATTATTATTATTATTTATTATTATTATACATGCATATTCAATGGAACAATTATAGCGTTTATAAAAAGTTAAGAACAGGGCGGTAACTTACCAATATTGAATGCTGATTCTGATCGAATGTAATTCAATGTTCTGTCAATCCAATGTACAAAGTCAAAGTTCTAACAATAAAAATGGTACAAGTCCAAAAAGCCTGAACAGCAACCCAACTTATATACAAGCTATATCCAGGTTGACAGTTCAAGTTCAGTTACTTTTGGTCATAGTTAATTGTTACATTGCAGTTGTTCGAAACAAAAAGCCTTTGCTGAGTGAAGTCCACGAGTGAGTCCTCTTGTAAAAGTCTCCGTCATTTTTCCTCACCTCCAAGTAGAACTTTACATTTTCGCTATTGCTCTCTTTTCCAGTTTTTCGATGTCCGTTGGTATATTTTTCTCTTGTAAATATGCGTGAAGAATATCCAGTGAAGGTTTGGTAGCCTTTCGGGTGTTCAGCGTGTCTGTCTCTTTCAAAATTCTCTCTAAATCTTCCACTTTTAATGAAGTAAACCTCACGGCCATGTTTGTGTACAAACCGTCACAGTCACTCGCTAATTCAGAAGTTTTACATCTCTGACGTGTGTCTTTTCCAGTTTTTTGATGTCTGTTGGTTTGTTTTTTTCTTGTAAATATGCGTGAAGAATATTTAATGAAGCTTTGGTAGCCTTTCGGGTGTTCAGCACATCTTCAGTTTCAGTTTATTTATTTCGTGCTTAATCCAAGCACTGAATTAACCCCATCTTCTCCCTCCCAGCTGACAAAGAAATGATGTGCGCATGCGCAGCACCAAAGTTGTCACTGGATCTTCGCATGAGCTCTGACATGTGATATCGTGTTGTCTTGACAACGTGCAATATTATAACAATATTGCACGTTCATTCTCCATTGGGGAGAGTGGTGTAATACAAGTAGGATTAGCGATATGATGAGAATATCGCATGCCATCGATAAACCTGCTAGGATGGAATAGAGTACATGTTTTTATTCCATGGAAAAAGTGGCCCGCATGTATAATAATCACCGATATTTCACTCAGATGACGTCGCTTCCAGTGTTTTCCCACTGACTAGATGCACATTGTCAAAATGGCGAACCGGTACAAAATTAAAATTCTTTTGATTAACTTGCTGTGTGTGCGCGCGTCCATATAATATAAAGAACATTACATGGTGGTGCAAATATATGCCGTTTATCTTCTCATGTTGAAAAATATATCACTCATTCAAATATAGACACTACTCGAAGATAAACTTCATATCTTCATGCAACTGTGTAATATCCTTTGCTCAACCGTGTACAACAGTAGTGCCATTGTTGAGCTGCTGATTAGTATTAGGTTTAAGCCCTCCTGTCTAATATTACAGCCAGCCATCATTGATCTCTAGTTCTAATATTTAGTCATATCAAATCTAGAGGGATGAAGTGTACGAGCCAAAACACTAAAAAAAAAAAAAAAAGGGTTCATTTGTTAGCACTATAACCTGTAGTGCAGCAATTAGGGGTGGAATGATATGACAATTTTACATAACGATAAATCTACAAGGGCGGCACGGTGGTGTAGTGGTTAGCGCTGTCGCCTCACAGCAAGTAGGTCCGGGTTCGAGCCCCGTGGCCGGCGAGGGCCTTTCTGTGCGGAGTTTGCATGTTCTCCCCGTGTCCGCATGGGTTTCCTCCGGGTGCTCCGGTTTCCCCCACAGTCCAAAGACATGCAGGTTAGGTTAACTGGTGACTCTAAATTGACCGTAGGTGTGAATGTGAGTGTGAATGGTTGTCTGTGTCTATGTGTCAGCCCTGTGATGACCTGGCGACTTGTCCAGGGTGTACCCCGCCTTTCGCCCGTAGTCAGCTGGGATAGGCTCCAGCTTGCCTGCGACCCTGTAGAACAGGATAAAGCAGCTAGAGATAATGAGATTAGATAAATCTACACCGATGATGACGATAAAAATGACTAATTAGATAGGCTGTTAAATTATCCTAAAATTCAAAATACAGTGTTGCTTAAAAGTTTGTGAACCCTTTAGAATTTTCTATATTTCTGCATAAATATGACCTAAAACATCATCAGATTTTCACACAAGTCCTAAAAGTAGATAAAGAGAACCCAGTTAAACAAATGAGATAAAAACATTATACTCGGTCATTTATTTATTGAGGAAAATGATCCAGTATTACATATCTGTGAGTGGCAAAAGTATGTGAACCTTTGCTTTCAGTATCTGGTGTGACCCCCTTGTGCAGCAATAACTGCAACTAAACGTTTCCGGTAACTGTTGATCAGTCCTGCACACCGGCTTGGAGGAATTTTAGCCCATTCCTCTGTACAGAACAGCTTCAACTCTGGGATGTTGGTGGGTTTCCTCACATGAACTGCTCGCTTCAGGTCCTTCCACAACATTTTGATTGGATTAAGGTCAGGACTCTGACTTGGCCATTCCAAAACATTCACTTTATTCTTCTTTAACCATTCATTGGTCGAATGACTTATGTGCTTAGGGTCGTTGTCTTGCTGCATGACCCACCTTCTCTTGAGATTCAGTTCATGGACAGATGTCCTGACATTTTCCTTTAGAATTCACTGGTATAATTCAGAATTCATCGTTCCATCAATGATGGCAAGCTGTCCTGGCCCAGATGCAGCAAATCAGGCCCAAACCATGATACCACCACCACCATGTTTCACAGATGGGATAAGGTTCTTATGCTGGAATGCAGTGTTTTCCTTTCTCCAAACATAATGCTTCTCATTTGAACCAAAAAGTTCTATTTTGGTCTCGTCCATCCACAAAACATTTTTCCAATAGCCTTCTGGCTTGTCCATGTGATCTTTAGCAAACTGCAGATGAGCTGCAATGTTCTTTTTGGAGAGCAGTGGCTTTCTCCTTGCAACCCTGCCATGCACACCACTGTTGTTCAGTGTTCTCCTGATGATGGACTCATGAACATTAATATTAGCCAATGTGAGAGAGGCCTTCAGTTGCTTAGAAGTTACCCTGGGGTCCTTTGTGACCTCGCCGACTATTACACGCCTTGCTCTTGGAGTGATCTTTGTTGGCCGACCACTCCTGGAGAGGGTAACAATGGTCTTGAATTTCCTCCATTTGTACACAATCTGTCTGACTGTGGATTGGTGGAATCCAAACTCTTTAGAGATGGTTTCGTAACCTTTTCCAGCCTGATGAGCATCAACAACGCTTTTTCTGAGGTCCTCAGGAATCTCCTTTGTTCGTGCCATGATACACGTCCACAAACGTGTTGTGAAGATCAGACTTTGATAGATCCCTGTTCTTTAAATAAAACAGGGTGCCCACTCACACCTGATTGTCATCCCACTGACTGAAAACACCTGACTCTAATTTCACTTTTAAATTAACTGCTAATCCTAGAGGTTCACATACTTTTGCCACTCACAGATATGTAATATTGGATCATTTTCCTCAATAAATAAATGACCAAGTATAATATTTTTGTCTCATTTGTTTAACTGGGTTCTCTTTATCTACTTTTAGGACTTGTGTGAAAATCTGATGATGTTTTAGGTCATATTTATGCAGAAATATAGAAAATTCTAAAGGGTTCACAAACTTTCAAGCACCACTGTAAATTAATTGAAGTAAAAAAACATTTATTTAGAGTGTTTTTAAGCCTTCTCTGATTTTTGTGGGGTTCTTCAAATGGGCCACTGGAGTTTCTTTTGTGAAGTTATTTGTGATAAGCAACGTTTCTCGTATAAAGGTTAGAATGGCTCCTTCATGCCAAGACACAGTATATCAGCTCCTTAGTGGGGAAAGGTGAGGTGGACATTTCTTCTCCAGTTGTAACAAATTCATGATGGTTGTTCTAGTAGGTTAAAGATGGGCAGGTCTGATAGTGGGCTATGAACTTTACAACCAGGTGACACTGTAACAGTGGTAGGTTAATTGCTCAGAGTCTGACTGGTCACAGATGACCCTGTTGGAACCCTGAGGGCATTTTGGACTTTAAACTGTTTGTTTGTTTTTAATGATTGAGCACAGAGCAGTGAAGAAAACAAGTGCGCCTCGCCTAAACCAGAGAAACAAGGAAACAGCGCTCTCTGCTGGACAGACTCATAAACACATCTCGAGTTCAGTGATGGAGAATAAGGTTCAATATAAAAAGGTGATGTTTTGTCTCAGGTGCTGTTCAACCTAAAAGGTGTCATGGAATTTGTATTTAGAGTTGGGGTTTTTTCCTTCTTCTTTTGTTCTGACATTTGATTTCCCATAACTATGCCATGAATAAACCTGTAAAATCGTGTCGCATCCAAGCTGTTCTTTTTTCACGTTTATCCAAGTAAATGTATTTTACAGCTTCTTTTACATCATTAACAGTCAAATGTATCCATCACTGGAATTGTCTCAAGGTTTGTGGTATTTTCTTTTATTTTAAATCTTGTTTTCTTTAGAAGTCTGTCAGGAAGCTTGCTAACTTTATGCCAGGTGCAGAAACCATTGTTTGTTCGAGAGCACTTCATCTGTGACTTATTAAACCTGGAACTGTGAAATCCTAGTGCGCCACTACTTTGCATTAATTTTACATTGAAAAATGACATTTATTAATTTCGACTACATAAACACCATGATGCAACTCATACGCTTTGTTACACATTTTATTTCGGCCTGGTACACACCTCTGTCATTACAGTTCATGAGTGTAAATGTGACATGTAGATACTGTACCCTATATACACACACACACACACACACACACACACACACACACACACACACGAATTGTTAGTATACTGTTTTTGCTCAACTTGGATGAGCACATGTATAAATATAATTGCTAATGAGGTTACTCTGAGCTAATATAAAAGCATATTATATGCATTTTATATTATATTTTGACATACTTGCAAGACAGGATACTTTTAATCTGAATAAATAAGAAAACATTATAAAATAATAATAATAATAAAGCACTACTGCATTAAAAAAAAAAGAACCTGAAAGGAAAGAACATGTTGCAAGGCACATACGGCTGCGCGATCACAACCAGAACGCTCACACGGATCACATCGTTGTACCTGAATGTCATGTGTTGACAGAATGAAATCCTGGGCTTTGGAAGTTAACCTTTGGTAAGTCTCATGGTATAAATGACAAATCCTTGATCAAATAAAAATGGTCCCCACCAGACATTTTTGTGTCAAAGTAAAATACATGAAGTATATTATTTGTGTTAACAGTATATTTAAAAAAAAAAAAAACACAGATAATGTAAATTTGAAACTTGGACAAACTCTAAAAACACTAACAGCTAGCACATACCGGTAATTCAAATCCAAATGTCTTTTACTTCATAGAGAACAAAACTGGGAGTGCTACAAACACTCAGAATAATCCAGATGAATAAACAAGTCATAATCCAAATGCTCATTAATATTTGTAGCAAATTAACATCGTTTTTCCCCTAATGGCATTTTTTTTTTTTTATACTAGTATGGATCTGTACCTGATACAGTATTTTGCATTACACGGAGCTGATGCAACATCCTGGTACATGAAATTCATAAGAAATATTATTATAGTTTGAGTACGATTAACACTGTGAAATAAAAAAAAAAAATCCATGTCAACATTTAAGCAGGCCTTAGAAAGCATAATTGGTTTTAAATATTTGGCATAAAAAAGTACAATTTGTCTTCCCTTTTTTAATGAATCCAAAAGTGTGCAAAACAAAATAATAGTATGGAACTGTTGCCATGGATAGTCGTAAAGTGGTAATGAGATTTCACACACACACACACACACATGTATATAACATACGTACACACACAAATAATAGAATATTTAAAAATATCTATTTGTATAATAGTCTCTCTTCGTGACTGGTTTCTTTTGAGCACCTTGTTATCTGCGCACCTACAACAGAACCCTGTCCTCTTCCGGGTTAATATGTACAGTATTCATGTAAAATCTTTCTGATCTGGATGATACCCATTAATCGGGTTTGGGTTGGTGCAGCACGTCTGAAGTTCATACATCAGTGGAAAGTTCAGTCCTCTAACATCCTGTTAGACAAGTTCTGCCCACTCTTACGCTCTCACGGTTGAGTGTTCTGTCAGCCTTCCCTCAGGTCATAAACTGTGTGTAACCCTCAGCGCCTGTTACTATGACATCCATCCATATTCGCATGGCCTCTGGGGACGGGGCCACCATGAAGTACAGCCGGTCGTGCGTCTTCACGCAGAAGGTTAGGGAGGGGTTCGGACTCTGTCGGGACAGAGCGGAAAGACAACATGTGTAGGATGAGGAGAACTGACAGAAGAACTGGAGAAATGAAGCAGAGTAGCATGATGAAATGAACATGAAGTTGCCTTTGATCTCTCTTTGTGAACGCTTTTAGAAATTATCTTTGTGGCAAGATGGCTTTTTAAACTTGAACAAAGTGATGGGCTGTGTTTGATGGCTCTTGTGTTTTGTTTTTTTTTTGTAGCATGTTCACTTATGCAGAAAGAATAAATACTGTAGGAAAATAAGAAGCTCTGGGTTACTCCGTTTACCTTAGTGGCACTACGTAGGTGGTCGTAATAAACTTCCTCAATGGCCTGGAAGTAGATCACCCCTTTCAACTTGGTCTCATGCTTGTCTGAAAGCAGAAGAGTGCATTTCACACAAAAAGAATAAAGCATGGCCTCCTTTCTGCGTTTATTTACAGTAAATAATTAATCTGTTAAGATACTACGTTGATACTTAAATCAAATTTATTACTACCCAAATTTCCAACTGATATTTTAAACTCAATGTGCTTTCCTTTCAACATTTAAGAAATTAAACTTGTACCTTAACTAAAACAAATTAAACAGAGCAATTATGGTGGAACCGTTTTATTCATTGCTGACAAATCTGTCAAATTCGGCATCACCCAAGGGACTGAACCTAGCGTGTACAGTAGCTGTTCACAGAAAGTTATATACAGTATTTAAAAAAAACACCACCACTCTTTTAATGGAGCCTTAATGCTACACTATAAAGTGTAATTGTAAATAACTCCACAGCTAAAAGTGATTGAACAAAATCTTAGGAACGAATGAATGAAGTGCTGCAAGGTTCTTTACACTTGTGTTCATTTAGAACAGTCTTCGTTAAAACGTCTGCATATCATTGTGCTTTATTTTTATAATTATTCGTCCTTACATTTAACTAAATAAACTTAGTAAATTGGGCTAATTTGTTTTGGGCATTTTTCTGTTTTTGAAGAGTTGCAAGTCTCATGTTGTTAGTCATGAACAAGCGGGGGTAAATCTCCCCACTCCACCCCCCATCGCTCTCAAACACAGGGCTGGAGAAAGTGTTGCAGATTATTTCATCATCATCATCATCACTACTACTAACATGGGGAGTAAGAGGGTGAAAAGGCTACACACGTGAGCTACATGTGTGTGTGTGTGTGTGTGTGTGTGTGTGTGTGTGTGTGTGTGTGTGTGTAGGAAAGACATTAAAAGTGAGAGACATACCAGTGTGGAAAAAAAAAAAAAAAAGGTATATGGTGAGAAGACTGGCCAAAAACAAGTGAACATTACTTTTGCCCATAGTGCAAGAAACCTTTGTTTTACGCTGGTAAGGTGGAGAACAGAATTTTATCCCCCGTGACTAAAACATACCGACATAGTAGGAGAAGGTCCTCTTTAAACGGTCAAAGACAAACCAACGCTTCTTCCATGATTTGATTTTGCCGCCCATCTTCACCAGGTGGCCTTTGCACATTTTCTCCGAGACGATGACGTAGGGACAGGTGTCTATGCAGTGACCTGCCGACTCCACGTGAGAGCGCAGGTCGAACTCTTCCTTTCGGATGGGTAGGTAGCGGGTCATTGGACGAGCCTAATCAGGGAAGAATTTAGATTTAGAGTAGATGTGTGAGACTTTTTAATGTTGTTGTTGCGAATATGAGCTATATCGCATTGTATTTAATTTTTATTAAAGAAGTATGCATAACTAATATACAGGGTGCTTCAAAAAATTTGATATTTCAGATGTAAATATCCGACAAACTACACAGCCTAGGCAAATTAAACTGAACAGGCTTAATGTTGAGCAATATAAAAGATTTATTCCTCAAAATCTGAATGAGAAATTCAAAGGGATGTGGATTCCATGAACGATTTCGCAAATTTTCAACGTGCGTGCCGCCTGAGACACAGACAGCCTTCCTCTTTGAACTTTGTGTGCCGTGTCCAAATCTGCACTGCAGTTGGTACATTTTTAGAGAATTCGCTCAGAAATGCACGCTGCACAGTCTTGTTTGACTGTGTTCGAGCGTCCTCGAACACACAAAGCGCATTTTCTTTTCCAGTGAATGGCATTTCTATACCTAAAAAGATAAAAAACAAAAACAAACATAAAACTTTGACCTGTTTCCAGACATGCTGTTAAAATTTGAGGTCAATTGAATGAGAATTGGCAAAGTTATTAGATTGTGAAATGATATCAAGTTTTTTTAAACACCCTATATATATATATATATATATATATATATATATATATATATATATATATATATAGTTTTTCAGTTATGTTCACAGTGTGTCTGGAGGTAAACCGAAGCGCACTATACAAGTTCTTTCAGTGTGTGTAAAAGTTTGAGAGTGTACAATCATGGAGTGAGCGTCTACAAAGTGAGGTCCCACCCCCAAGCTGAATTTACATTTCCTCCAAATAATGGCTTTTTTTTTCTCTGCCTCTTTCTGGCCTGTAAACCGGCATTATCTAGTGGATGTGTGTGTGTGTGTGTGTGTGTGTGTGTGTGTGTGTGTGTGTGTGTGTGTGTGTGTGTGTGTATAATGTCTGCAAAACAGATTCAGCTGCATGATAAAAAAAAAAAAGACAGCAAATTAAAAAAATTTAGCCTTAAAAGCTTAAAATCTAAGACAGGGGTCATCAAACTACGGCCCGGGGGCCGACTCCGGCCCGCCACCCCCCTTTGACCGGCCCCCCAGCCCTTTTGCCCCCCACCACTTGAACCGGCCCTATAAGGCAATCCCCAAAAGTGGTCATGGCCTATTTTTTTAAATTGCTTTTTGGCAAATAATAACATGTCTGCATCTTGTATTTTATTGATTTTATCAATTAAAATTGACATTTAATTATAAAATGAACTATTCATATTTTCCGAATTTTCGTCATATGCTAGCGATCAAGCAGTGACCGGCAGCGCACGCGCAGAGAACTGTCAGTGTTCAGGACAGCAAAATGGCTAGCGGTCAGCGAAAAGCTGACAGAGAGTGCAGAGTTTTTAAAGAACAGTGGACCACTGATTATGTTTTCGTTCAGTGTAAGGACCGTGCAGTTTGTCTTGTATGTAAAGAAAGTGTGTCGGTTTTCAAAGAATATATTCTGCGTCATCACTACGAAACCCGCCACAAAGAGTATGCTAGTTTGCGAGGGCAAACAAGAGAAGACAGGATTCGGAGGATGAAATGCGGACTGGCTGCACAGCAGAATGTATTCCTTCACCAAACCCAGATCAACCAGGCTGCTATCTGAGCTAGCTATAAGGTAGCTCACCTACTAGCTACCCATGGAAAGCCGTTTACTCATGGGGACTTTGTTAAAGTATGCATGCTTGCTGTGGCCGAGGAGGTGTGTCCCGACAAGCAGGATGCGCTCAACGCGGTGAGTCTCTCCGCACCTACTATGACCAGGCGAACCGAAGATTTGGGGGACAACGTGTATGACCAGCCGAATGAGAAAGCGTCAGAATTCGAGTTTTTTGCTTTGGCCATGGATGAGAGCAATGACATGCAGGACACAGCACAACTGCTGTGATCTATTGCTCATATTATTATAATTTCACTGTTTTTTTTAAATATATTTATTTTATAGGCCTATTTATTTGACCTTTATTAAGTGCTGCACACAATTATTATTAATATTATTAATAATATCAACAGGCCTACCTACAGTTTATAATTTTCCACTCACCTTTGCCAGTGTCATTCATCTCAACTAGGCAGATGTTTCTCACCTTGACAGCTTTGATGTTATTTTTATTAGAAAATAAATAAATGGAATATCTGTGGTATTTCAAATTAAAACAAAGTGTGAAGACTCGATTACTACTTTTGCAAACCACTAGTAAAGATAAACAAATATGTGCCAGGAATCAAGTGTTGATATAGTAGTGTAGATATAGTAGTGGGGATGGCCGTGCCAGGCTAGTAATCTCTACTACACAATGAGGCCTGCTGGTGGTCATATTTGTCTGGGTCATACAATTCTATGTTATATAGCTGACCCGACCCCGGCCCCCCATCACAGTCAGGAACGACAATGTGGTCCCCAGAGAAAAAAGTTTGGTGACCCCTGATCTAAGACGATTTAAATGCGAATTAAAAGACTATAGCACTTAAGACCTTTAATCTGTAAAATATAGACACGTTTTAAAACCTCTAAAAAGTGTTTTAATAGAATTCATTTTTAAACAAAAACACTCATAACTTATGGAATCGTGTTTCTCATTGTATGGATGGCTTCATGTTACATCTCTAAGGTATACGCAGTCGAAGGCGTTGTGATTCCATGTCTAATCCCTTGCTTTAGCTATGTGCCTTTTACTTTTTTCCCTCTGGTCTTTTTTTTTTATCACTCAATCCTGTTTCCTCTCACCATCTGTCTGTCTTCTCATGTGCATCAAGTCTTCCCACTGCAGTCTGACCTTCGCGTTTCCCCAGTTAGTACTCACAGAATGACCCCATAATCACTTTTCACACATGTTTGGTTTGAACACTCACCACAGAACTAGAGGCATCTTGTTTCAGCTCAGAACTGTACTCTCTGTTAAGCCCCATGGCCCTTTAAAACCTCTAAATTGACATTTGCCTGATATGGCCACCGCTGTGTTGGCTCTGAGCTCAATGTGAAAACCTGCCTCTTTAAGTATTTTCTTAACCTCAAGACACTAAAGGTACGCGTTCTGTCTGAAAGGATTCATTGACAGACTGCACTCCGAGAGTACCATCGATCTGCAAGCAGCTGGTATTTTCTCATGTTTGCCTTATTCGTAAACCTGCGCTGACCTGAGAGCTTTGCTTTTCTCTCATCTTGACCTCCTCTTCTACTAATCTCTGCCGATGTGCAGTCTCTTCTTGCAGCCTCTTCTCCACCTCCTCTCGCCTCTTCCTCTCCTCCTCCAGCAGCTGCCTTCGTGCCTGCGCCTCCCTCTCCTGAGAGAGAGAGAGAGAGAGAGAGAGAGAGAGAGACACCAAGAGGAAGACAGAGAAACAGAAAGAAGAGGGCATTGAACTATTAGTGAAAAGATGAAACAGACTGAAGGAAATAATACATTTGCAGAAGCCCACAGTGAGAGGTTACAAGGGACGTATGAAAAAATAATTTCACAGGAGACATGTCAATATGTGCATTACGCTAGGTGAACTTGTTAAGAGCCCATCTTTCATGTCAGGGTCTCTTTGTAGGTGCGAAAAGAATTTTCACTGTTGCAGAAGCAAAGGGAGTTGACGATCTGTTTTGAAATTCATAAGAGAGATTACATTTCACAGACAATTAAAGTTTAATGGGACTCACACGACTCTCCACCAGTCTGGCTTTTTCCTGTTGAGCCTCCTTCAGCATCCTTTCCATTTCCTCCAGCCTCAGCCCGGCCAGGCCGCTACCACTGAGACACAAAACACGTCCATTTGCTCTGTTACTATGAGAGTTCACAAGTTGAAGTTGTTAGATTGGACATAAGTGCTCACACACCACACAGTTTTTTTTTTTCCACTCAACTGCAAGATCCTCGACTGTCGAAAGTGTTTGTTTGAATCTGTTTCTTCCTGTTGCAACTCATTCTTCCAGGAACAGACCACTGACCCACGTACAAGCCCTTAGGTACTTTTTTTTTCTTCATTTTAAGAGAGAAAAAAATTATTCTGACTGTAGACGGAGACCCAGGAGCTCTAATTCTGACATATTAAAACATCAAAGAGCATAAAAGCATCAACCATAAACTGAATAAAATCCTTCCCAAGGTCCGTTTCTTCTTGAATTGAAAAATAGGACGCAATCAAGAGAATATCCTTTCTCGGCCGACAAAATACTCAACCCCCACCCTTTTCTAAGGGGAATACATAATATGGCAGGCTCCCCTTGTTCTGCCTCGGGACACGACCCAACTCTGAACAGGTGAGCAATCTCTTGTCTCTTGTATGGTTGGTGGTTGTCATGGTAACAGGCTGGGTAACTTTGTACAAGGAGAGGAATGCAAAGAAAATACGTTTAAGGGGAAATTGGGCAGGATGACCCGTTGTCAGGGGAACAGAGGCAGACAAGGGTTCCCATGGAGACCGTCTCTCAGGGGCATTGGCAAGGCGAGTCATTCGGGGCCCTGAACTGACCTGACCTGAATCAAACTTTGCTTAATGGTTAGTTCTTACCAGTGGTAATTAAGTGCAACACTGGGAAAATATTACTGCACACAGTATTTGGGGTGGCGGCACGGTGGTGTAGTGGTTAGCGCTGTCGCCTCACAGCAAGAAGGTCCGGGTTCGAGCCCCGTGGCCGGCGAGGGCCTTTCTGTGTGGAGTTTGCATGTTCTCCCCGTGTCCGCGTGGGTTTCCTCCAGGTGCTCCGGTTTCCCCCACAGTCCAAAGACATGCAGGTTAGGTTAACTGGTGACTCTAAATTGACCGTAGGTGTGAATGTGAGTGTGAATGGTTGTCTGTGTCTATGTGTCAGCCCTGTGATGACCTGGCAACTTGTCCAGGGTGTACCCCGCCTTTTGCCCATAGTCAGCTGGGATAGGCTCCAGCTTGCCTGCGACCCTGTAGAACAGGATAAAGCGGCTAGAGATAATGAGATGAGATGAGTATTTGGGGTCGTTTCTTAGGTTTGCATGGGTAAAGAGGTGAGTCCAGACAAAAATCTTCCTGGTGTTTGTCCATCCATCCATCCATTATCGGTAGCCATTTATCCTGTCCTACAGGGTCACAGGCAAGCTGGAGCCTATCCCAGCTGACTATGGGCGAAAGGCGGGGTACACCCTGGACAAGTCGCCAGGTCATCACAGGGCTGACACATAGACACAGACAACCATTCACACTCACATTCACACCTACGGTCAATTTAGAGTCACCAGTTAACCTAACCTGCATGTCTTTGGACTGGGGGGAAACCGGAGCACCCAGAGGAAACCCACGCAGACATGGGGAGAACATGCAAACTCCACACAGAAAGGCCCTCGCCGGCCACGGGGCTCGAACCCGGACCTTCTTGCTGTGAGGCGACAGTGTTAACCACTACATTCTTGGTGTTTGGAGAATATTAATTAATTAAATAAGTAACTGAACCAACAGAGTTTCTTAAAAAGCAAGTGACTATAAAGACAGGAGTTCTGTTTTCCTCATGTCAATAATGTGAATGCGCTTTATAAAGAAGACATATCCTGAAAGAAAAATAAAAACACTTCAGCAGGGGAAGACTGTACTGTACCACTGTCCGTGCCTTTTGGAGTGTTTTATATGTGGTGGTGTTTCTCATCCTACACAAAAAGTGTTATGAGATCTGAGGCCTATTAAGAGTTAGAAATAGAACAGATACTATGTACAGTGGTGCTTGAAAGTCTGTGAACCCTTTAGAATTTTCTATATTTCTGCATAAATATGACCTAAAACATCATCAGATTTTCACACAAGTCCTAAAAGTAGATAAAGAGAACCCAGTTAAACAAATGAGACAAAAATATTATACTTGGTCATTTATTTATTGAGGAAAATGATCCAATATTACATATCTGTGAGTGGCAAAAGTATGTGAACCTCTAGGATTAGCAGTTAATTTGAAGGTGAAATTAGAGTCAGGTGTTTTCAGTCAGTGGGATGACAATCAGGTGTGAGTGGGCACCCTGTTTTATTTAAAGAACAGGGATCTATCAAAGTCTGAGCTTCACAACACATGTTTGTGGAAGTGTATCATGGTACAAACAAAGGAGATTTCTGAGGACCTCAGAAAAAGCGTTGTTGATGCTCATCAGGCTGGAAAAGGTTACAAAACCATCTCTAAAGAGTTTGGACTCCACCAATCCACAGTCAGACAGACTGTGTACAAATGGAGGAAATTCAAGACCATTGTTACCCTCCCCAGGAGTGGTCGACCAACAAAGATCACTCCAAGAGCAAGGCGTGTAATAGTTGGCGAGGTCACAAAGGACCCCAGGGTAACTTCTAAGCAACTGAAGGCCTCTCTCACATTGGCTAATGTTAATGTTCATGAGTTCATCATCAGGAGAGCACTGAACAACAATGGTGTGCATGGCAGGGTTGCAAGGAGAAAGCCACTGCTCTCCAAAAAGAACATTGCTGCTCGTCTGCAGTTTGCTAAAGATCACGTGGACAAGCCAGAAGGCTATTGGAAAAATGCTTTGTGGACGGATGAGACCAAAATAGAACTTTTTGGTTTAATTGAGAAGCGTTATGTTTGGAGAAAGGAAAACACTGCATTCCAGCATAAGAACCTTATCCCATCTGTCAAACATGGTGGTGGTAGTATCATGGTTTGGGCCTGTTTTGCTGCATCAGGGCCAGGACGGCTTGCCATCATTGATGGAACAATGAATTCTGAATTATACCAGCGAATTCTAAAGGAAAACATCAGGACATCTGTCCATGAACTGAATCTCAAGAGAAGGCGAGTCATGCAGCAAGACGAACCTAAGCACACAAGTCGTTCTACCAAAGAATGGTTAAAGAAGAATAAAGTTAATGTTTTGGAATGGCCAAGTCAAAGTCCTGACCTTAATCCAGTCAAAATGTTGTGGAAGGACCTGAAGTGAGCAGTTCATATGAGGAAACCCACCAACATCCCAGAGTTGAAGCTGTTCTGTATGGAGGAATGGGCTAAAATTCCTCCAAGTCGGTGTGCAGGACTGATCAACAGTTACCAGAAATGTTTAGTTGCAGTTATTGCTGCACAAAGGGGTCACACCAGATACTGAAAGCAAAGGTTCACATACTTTTGCCACTCACAGATGTAGGTATCATGCCGCCATCTTGTGTCAGAACTACAATTCCCAGGCAACTTCCGTGTGACCTATGTCACACGTGGGCAGGATCATCTACGTCAGTCCGCCATGCGCACATAAAACAATGGGACAACGCTTCCATCTTTGTTTCTCGCGTCCGGTTTTCAAGGGAGCTAGACGCACAAGAGATGCTCTCCAACCCGAAGACATCTTCCTTCTTGCAAGATCCATCACTCAGCGCGATTTTCTTTCTTACCCTTGGCAAAGGTAAACTCTAGAGTCGCGCGATCTTTAAACTCAACCTGAGTTACAACCGGTTTACTTGTATTAGAAGTGATGTCACGACTGCAGCCCAGGCAGTTAAAAGTTAAGAAGCGATTGAATCCTTTTTAACTCAAAAGCGCTGTGCATCTTATTCTGATCAGAGACTTTTCCTCACGAACGCTGAGGTTCGGACCAAGAATCCTCTGCTTTCCACGGGAACCACCCAAGTGCTCCGCTGGACCCGAAAGTCTTCTACGCCTCCATCACGAGCGGCTCACGTGCTCCCACGGCGAGGCCCGAAACTACACCGGCGAATAGTTCTTCATATCTTGCTAAAGGCAGGATTAAGTAAGATTTTGGCATTTGTGCATAATTAAGATAGTCTTAGGAATTTGCTTTTATTGGAATAGTGTAAATTTAAACCCAGGTTTATCTGTTACACTGTTAGACATGCAGCGTGTTGATTTATTTTGGTTCTAGGTTCTCTCAATTGTTTAATAGATAGGCTGCGCATGCTCCCCTCTGACTAACACTTTAATTTCCTTATCATACATTTTGGCCTTATCAAGGTTTCAGTGAGTTTGGTAATGTTATGAGTGTGGAATCTTTTTGTTACTGAGAAAACACGTGCTCAACAGGCCTGAACAGGCCTGATACACTTTAGATAGCTTCCCTTTGTCTTTAGCAACACGTGCTCAGTAGGCCTCACCAGGCCTAACAAACACACTTTAGCTAGGCCATAGGGCCTTTTATATACTGCTTGTATATATTGATTTATTATTTTTATCTTTGTTATAATAAATTCATTTATTAAACAAACTGTGTTTATTTGTGTGAACGATATATGAAGTCCCCAATCTTCTCAAAGAATTCAAAAAGGTGCATATGTTATGTAATATGGCAAGTGATTGTAATAATTTGGAAATATACCATAATTTAGTTGTTTGGTAATTTATTATTAAGCACCAGGATTAATGGTATGATTCACTAAATGATTCATTGAACGATTCACTAAATGATTCACTAAGCGATTCACTAAATGATTCAATGAACGATTCACTGAATGATTCACTTCAAATGAGTCAAAGTAAACGATTCAGTGGGATTGATTCATTTTAATTATTGACCTTCAAAATTTAATGAGACTGATTTAATGAGATTGAGCACTTAATTTCAATAATTAACTGATTGCACCCACACAGATATGTAATATTGGCTCATTTTCCTCAATAAATAAATGACCAAGTATAATATTTTTGTCTCATTTGTTTAACTGGGTTCTCTTTATCTACTTTTAGGACTTGTGTGAAAATCTGATGTTTTAGGTCATATTTATGTAGAAATATAGAAAATTCTAAAGGGTTCACAAACTTTCAAGCACCACTGTAGCATACTGTGGGGCTGAAAAGTATTCAACCCCCTGGAATTTATCAGATTTTGCTGATGAACTAATGATAAACTCTTTTGGCCAATATTGCAAACACATGCTCTCTTACAGCAAGTTTTCAAAGTCAAAATAATTATTGGTCAGCAGGTATTTCAAAAAAAAAACAAACGAAACCTGCTGCTTGCCAAAGTATTCAGCCACCAGGTTCTGAAAGCTCTTGGTGAAAGATATTGTCTTAACAAGGACACGCTGACTTCTAATTGGCTTTCATGTGTGAAATATTAAAAACAGCTCCCATTTTCTGGACAAAAGCCATCTCTGTTGAACCATCATTGAAGAAGCTGTCAGTCTGAAGGACACGAGTGAAACTGAAGACCAAAGAGCATTCGAAGGAAGTTAAAGAAAAGCTTATCGAATTTTCAAAATTTAGGAATAGGGTATAAATTTATATCGAAGAGGTTCGATATCCCAGTAAGCACCATTTGATCAATAGTAAGTGGAAGCTGTATCACATCACCCAAGCACTACCTAAACAAGACGTCCCTCAAAACTAAGTGCTAAAACAAAGAAAGTGGTGAGGGAAGCCACAGTGAGGCCAACAGTCACTCTGAAGGAGTTAAAGGGTACAGCGGCTAAGAATGGAGCGGTGCAAACCTAAAGCAAGTTGTAAATTAACCTTGTCCCTACAGTGAAATATGGTGGCAGCAACATGCTCCAGGGGATGCTTTTCAGAACTTGGGCTTCTTGTCAAAGTTGAATAGAGAATGGATGGAGCAAAATACATGGGGACACTACCTGCTTCAGTCTGCTTAAAAAAAATCTAAAGCTTGGGAGAAACTTTTTTTTTTTTTATATTACAAGCATTTAGCAGACACTCTTATTCAGGAGTGACATACAACATACCCAGAGCAGTCTGGGGAACAGGTGCCTTGCTCAAGGGCACTTCAGCCATTCCTATTGGTCCAGGGAATTTAACCAGCGACCTTTTGGTCCCAAAGCTGCTTCTCTAACCATTAGGCAAACTTCACCTTTCAGGAGGACAGTGATCCCAAACACAAGACCAAAGCAACACAGAAGTGATCAAAAAAGGTGAATATTCTCCAGTGGCCAAGTCAAAGTACAGATCTGAACCCCATTAAGAATCTGTGGCACTGATTGCAAAATTGCAGTCAACAAACAATATCCAACCAACTTGAAAAACCTGGAGCAAATATGCCAGTAAAAACGGGAGATAATCACTTCCAAACAGTGTGCAAAGCTTGTAGGAACTTGCTCCCGACAGACTTGAAGCTCTTACTGCAGCAAAAGGAGGTTCTACCAAGTACAAGTCTGAAGGGGTTGCAAGCAGCATGTTCATTAATTTTTTTTTTAAATCTACTGACAATCAACTGAAAATTTATTTTTTAATCTACTAACAAATATACACCACCCTGGCTCACTCAGCCCTAGAACTGCAGCAGTTAGTTGACAACTTTTGCTCTGCATACTCCCGTTTTGGTCTGACCGTTAACACTGAAAAGACCAAGATCTTGGTACAACCACCACCATGCATGGACCCGCCCATCTACAACGTCTCGATCGCAGGAACTAACATCGAATGCGTGGAATACTTCCCCTACCTTGGAAGCCTGCTCTCCGTCCAGTGCAATTCCACCAAAGACGTCGAAAACAGGCTCCGGGCAGCGCACCTCGCTTTCGGAAGACTCGTCAACCGTGTGTTTAAGAACAAAGACCTCAACATCAGAACGAAGATCATGGTCGACAATGCTGTAGTCATCTCCACCCTTCTATATGGCTGCGAGACATGGACCCTGTACCGTCAAGACTTAAAGCTGGAGCAATTCCATCAAAAGAACCTCCGCTCCATCCTCAACATCAGCTGGCAGGACTACATTACCAACACTGCTGTCCTGGAAAGAGCAGGGGCGACCAGCATCGAAGCTACCATCATTAAACATCGACTCAGATGGTCAGGACATGTGAACCGCATGAGCAAGACGAGGTTCCCCAGGAGAATTCTGCTCTGCGAGCTGAGCTCGGGGAAACACCCTCATGGTGCCCCTCTGCGACGCTACAAGGACCAGTTGAAACAAACCCTGAAGGCCACCAACATTGGCATTAACACCTGGGAAGAGGCGACTAAAATGCTACCGAAGTGGCGAAACCTCATCAGAGAAGGCACTGAGCGCTTTGAGACAGAAAGAAGATCTCAACTCGAAGCCAAACGACAACGAAGAAAGGAGAAGGCTTCGCTACCACCACCACTCCCAACGTTTTCATGTGATAAGTACCCCTGCCTCTTTAGAGCAAGAACTGGACTTGTGAGCCACCAGCGAGCCCATCACCATCCTTGACGACGGAAGGAAAGATCCTCAGGAATGAGAGGACACTGACAACTGACAAATATGATTTGATTTTTTTTTTTAGTCTGAAATGTACTTTAAGAGCATATTGGTTTAGAATATAAATACTGACTGGAACAATCTGTGTTGTTTGTAATCCAGATGAATGATAACTTAATGGTGTTGAATACCTTTATAAGGCACTGTAGGTTCCATCTCAACCAGCCACATGTTCTTTATTAATAAAGAACTTGATCAGGGTTGATCTCGGTCATTAGTGGTGATCTCAGTATTGTTGGAAATAGAACTTGTAAATGTTAAAATGTAAAAAAAAGTCTATTACCTGAAAAAGGACACCTCCAGACTAGAGGTCTGCGCGGGACAGAATTTTCAGTCCCGCTCCCACCCGCTCCCACATTGTGGGGTCCCACTCCCGCAAAGAATTATGATTTTCAGTCCCGCTCCCGCCCGCCATATTTTGTCCCGCTCCCGCCCACAAATCCCACATGATGCAGACGTTCGCGTTATTTCTCAAGAAAGTTCTTGTCATTGGCTTGGGGAATTAAACATGCCGAGCTTAGCTGAGCTCTCCACTGACCGATCCTTCACCTAGCGCACGTAGCGAGGGTGCGCGTTGCCAGGCGGCATGCGCAGCTGAGGCTTTACAGAGATACCCAACACACCTACCAAAATCTACAGTGGATATTAAGAATATTGTACATTGCACATAGCTTATATGTCACTCCTCACATTTACATTCTAGGAAATACAAGTAGGCCTATAAGAAATTAATATAATTTAAAGACACAGCGTGATGGTGCCCCGCCCCCTACTTTGAGTGGATTTGAGCATAAATATCTACAGCTCACGTTCAGGACTCTTGACTTTTTAACGGTAAATGTACCTCTTTTTAAAGCAGCACTTACTTCTGAAGCACTGTGAGCTTCACTAGAGGAGCTCTGCTCTTCTGCCATGATCGGAGATCTCAAACACGGAAGAGCGGAAAGGAATCGGAAACGTACACGAGATTAGACCACATCCGCAAATTTAGGCATCTTAAAATGTTTTTATTAATGCCAAATAAAATATCCAGCACAAATTATATATGATAGACATAAATTAATAATTTATAAATTTTATTTTAAACACGTTTTTAGTTAGCGGGACTGCAGCTTATCACCTCTCCCGCCCGCTCCCGCATTGTGCACTCCCCCTCCCGCCCGCAATGAGCTTTCAAAATTTGTCCTGTGCCGCACTGCTTTGCGTCGGGTCCCGCGGGACTCCTGCGGGAGTGCAGGGCTCTACCCCAGACTCCTCGACAAAGTTCACATGTTTTGGGCCAAGCCAATGTTTTCAAATCACTGAAGCGCCCCCTCTGTCTCTCACCTTTCAGGCGAACAGGCGGAGTTGTTTCCAGTGGATATGCTGGTCTCCATGCTGTCAGAGCTCTCCAGACTGAGTGTGTCATATGCTGGGCCACCTGCAGGGGGTGCTTGATGGTGTAGGATGGAATGGTGCACCATTGGGGCCGTTGGAGCAGGGAATGGGTCATTTAACTGGGAGTGAGAGCTCTGTGGCACCCCCCAGTGGTATTGTGTGTCCATTTCGAGCCTTGGTTTCAGTTCAGTGGTGAGAAATCTGGAGTCGTCGTATGTTTGGAGCCCTAGGCAGATGCATAAAGAGACAAATCTAAAAAGCGGTAAGATAATAGGCAACCTGGGCAGTCCACTTTGTTTATTCAGAGCTTTTACAAAATCTTTTTCCCCAACATTGTTATAAAATATAGTCCATAGAGCCGAGGTATTCACCTACAATTTCTAAAACGGTAGAGTTATATAAAATTCCTTGCTTACAAAGGTCCGGATAATCAATTAACATGACAATGGCAACATCATTTACCTTTCCAAGGTCCAATTGTCTTTAGGCACTGCTGTCTCTTTGCTCTAATCAGGCTATGTTGTCAGCTTACTAACCAGACCATAGAGTAAAAACAATCTGTGAAAACTCTTTGGTGTGATGAGCTGCCTTCAGCGAATTAATTTAACCAGTACTTTGCTGGGTACACATCCAGAACACAATATGCCAGTTCATGCCTCATGTCCTAGAGTATGGCGCATTTATGCATACTGTTAAAATGTAAACGATTTTCCCCCAAGCCAGCAGAGACCAAGCTAAAACTCTACAACCCTCAGAAGTTTTGGCCTCAGTCAATTCTTTTCAAGTCTCAGAAATGCCTCAGCTGTTCTTCACCTAAACAGTTGCAGTTGTTGATGATGGATAGACTGGTCAAGTATAATCAGTTAATACAATATACAGAAGCATGCTCATGCTGTTGGGAAGCTGGTTTACCTTTGCCCTCAACAGCAAGTTTCTTGGAATCTGTATCCAGATGAGGTGCTGACAGGTCCGTCAGGCTCTAAAAGTGAGGAGACATTGTGGTACAGAACAATTATACTACACATCTCATTTAAAGAGAAACATCTACAAAATGATTGACCAAACAGTTATATGGAACTAATAGCATTAAAGTGTATACAGAACAATCAAGAACTGTATAGAGACCCAATTTTGATTTTTTTTTTTAAATATTCCAGCGGGCGGCACGGTGGTGTAGTGGTTAGCGCTGTCGCCTCACAGCAAGAAGGTCCGGGTTCGAGCCCCGTGGCCGGCGAGAGCCTTTCTGTGCGGAGTTTGCATGTTCTCCCCGTGTCCGCGTGGGTTTCCTCCGGGTGCTCCGGTTTCCCCCACAGTCCAAAGACATGCAGGTTAGGTTAACTGGTGACTCTAAATTGACCGTAGGTGTGAATGTGAGTGTGAATGGTTGTCTGTGTCTATGTGTCAGCCCTGTGATGACCTGGCGACTTGTCCAGGGTGTACCCCGCCTTTCGCCCGTAGTCAGCTGGGATAGGCTCCAGCTTGCCTGTGACCCTGTAGAACAGGATAAAGCGGCTAGAGATAATGAGATGAGATGAGGTTATTATTTTAATTTCACAATTATACTGGGCCAGCATGAAAGCGGAGATCTTGATCAGAAAATATTACCACTAGAACTGGATGGTGTGAACTCTCATTCACACCTACCATCAATTTAAAGCCACCAATTAGCCTAACCTGCGTTTTATGGCACGGTAGTGTAGTGGTTGGCACTGTCGCCTCACAGCAAGAAGGTTCTGGGTTCGAGCCCAATGGCTGACGGGGGCCTTTCTGTGTGGAGTTTGCATGTTCTCCCCGTGTCTGTGTGGGTTTCCTCCACAGTTCAAAAACATGTGGTTAGGTTAACGTGGGGTTGCCTTGGGCTGAAGTGCCCTTGAGCGAGGCACCTAACCCCCAACTGCTCCCTGGGCGCTGTAGTATGGCTGCCCACTGCTCTGGGTATGTGTGCGCGCGCGCGCTCATTGCTCACTTGTGTGTGCGCGCATGAGTGCATTCACTGCTTCAGATGGGTGAAATACAGAGGACAATTTTCACTGTGCTTGAGTGTGCATGTGACAAATAAAGGCTTCTTCCTCTTCTAAATGCTTTACTGTTAATACATGATTGAGGTTTAGGGGTGTTCACACGGCAACTTTTACTCCGGTGTAGCACCGGGGCTGCCCCGGTAGAGCATTCACACGGTACGAAGTTATACCGGTGTCGCCCCTGAAAGCTGCTTAAACCGGTGCAAATCTAACCCTGCTCGGGAGGTGGTTTAAGAAATTTACTCCGGAGTAAATGCTAGTTTGCGGGGCAGCACCGATATAAAATGGGACGTCTGAACGCTACAGGGGTAGACTCGCTACGCGTGAGGAGAGGTGATTACATACGAGCATTGCATAATTTGCATCCTGGTATTTTGCGCTTCCAAAATGGCGAATATCAACAACAGAACTGCGTGTCTTCCAGTGTTGCCAGATTGGGCAGTTTTAAGTGCATTTTGGCGGATTTGAACATATTTTGGGATGGAAAACATCAGCAATATCTGGCAACACTGGTGTCTTCATCCACGTTGTTTTCCCGGCGCTTGGTGATGCCATGACAACCGGGAAAAGGAAGTACATTTTCACGCATGCGCATATTTAATTTCCGCATTATTACTATCGCAAATGATAGTAATAATGATAGGAAGTGATAGTAATAAAAGGAAATGATAGTAATAAAGTTTTTGCTACTATTGCACGGTTGCAGAAACTGCTGTGTGACTGCAAGTGGGGCTGCACCGGTGCTAACACACTTCTCTCTAGTAAGAAGGGTTGTGATGTGTGAACGCTGCGCAAAATTTACACCGGTGTAAGATCTATCGCAACAAAATACATCGGTGCAGCATCGATGCAAATATGTGCCGTGTGAACACCCTATTTGAAGCTCATGCACCGCCTGACATGAAGACTGTAAACCAAAGACTGAAATTGTGAACTTTAACCTCATAGCCATTATCCAAAATCCAGACTGCTGGAATACCAAACTGTGGCACTGTCCAATGATTTACACACCTCCATGTATTAGTGCAGACAGTGTGTTACCTTGGTTGGAGTGTTTCTGCCTGCAGTTCCAGTGCTGGGTTGCGTGGCCGTATCATTTGCGCCATCCTGTTTACACCTGTACATCTGAGAACACAGAAGAGAATGTCACTGTGCAGTCTAATAATCAATTAATAATTCAACTCATCACGTCACTGGAATGAAAATGATTCACGTTGACACCTATATAAAGTCAGAGGAGTAAACCAAATGAGGTCAATCCCAATGAAATTTCTATTTTGATCATTTGTTAAATTATCATGTCAATTTTACAGCTGATATGTGCATACATTTGGCACATACGCATTTACAGGACACAATGAGTACAGTAAAAATATTATACTATTTATAATAGTCATTGATATAATACGGTCATTGAATTAACATTTCTAAGCAGAGGTGATGCAGGATTTGAACATGGTTTTGCTTTTCCCTTTTGTGGTCAGAAAGGACACTTGGTTGATATCTTGCCTTGACTGGCAATTAAAGACTTGTTGAACACATAGAAGCAATAGAAAATTCATTTGGTTTGACAAATCCTTGCATTTAAGCACAGGCAGTCGGACATCTCCAGCCACGTACCAGCGTAACGCACAGACACAAATGTCAGACTTTCTAAGAAAATCACTCGAAACAACACTGGCTAATGTTAGTGGAGACCCCATGGACAACGACACAGCATGTGAGTACAGGAACACAACGAAGACACGGGGAGTTAAGGCGGATGTTTACCTGCATGGGCCTGCGTGTGGAGAAAGACTTAGCTGGAAGAGGGGGAGGACAATCATGGCTAGTATCCCCAACTGCCATGATATCCTGGTACCAGCGCTCTAAATCCAGCCTGGGCACCAGAGGCCTTTTTCTCTCAGCCTAGGTATTACAACCAGTGCAAGTATTAGAAAGCAGAAGAAGTGACAGGAGAAGAGGCAGGGGAGATGAAAGAAGAATGATAGAATATATGCAGCCATGTCCATACCTCAAATAGTTTTCATGCACACCAATATATAAGCCTTAAAAAGAGAGCACCCCTTTTCTCCATATAATTTCACACATCTTTATAATACTAGATAAGCAAGTAATTGAAAGAAAACCACGTGGAACACACACCTCAGCAGAAAGAGACTGAGCAGGGTCACACTGAGACATGTGGCTAGAGAGGACAGGGTCGGCTACTATGGCTTGGAATGACTGGACAGGAGCCGTTGTGGAGGGATCAACCTTGTGCGTCCCGAAGAGCTGGTTCATCTGACTAACTGTCACGTACTCCTTTACCCAATCAAATAGTTGTGTACACAGACAGAGGAGAGAATGTGGTGAAGGCGTTAAAAAGCAGAAAGACAAAGACGCGTACTACGTTTAGAAACATGAAATGAGCTTGCTGGATGATCTACGTTCTATTAAAAGAGATGAGCAAAGACTAAAAGAAATAGCAATGATAAGAGACAGTGCAATAAAATGGAGTCATGAGAAAGGAAAAAAAAAAGACTTAATGAGAGAAGAGTCAAAGAGTACATTGAAAGAAAGAATAGGAAAATTGCACAAAAAGAGAAAGTGAGCTATACATTCATACCTCACGAGGGGTATCTGGTGTGACAGCAAGAGAAAGGAAGGAAGTGGTAGGGGCAAAAGAGGTGGCTTGAGTTGGGACACAACCACTACCATACATCTTAAATACATCGGAAAGTCTGAGGTACTCCTGAATACACACAAATCAAAAAGGCAGCAACTCTCATCTCAACCTGTGCATACTGTTTTATATATGGGTCCGTCTCAGAAACTGGTCTCTCATTTGGGACGTTGGTCAAAAAATAAATTTTCTAATTTTACTTTTTTTTTTTTTTGCATTTACCTAACACTCGATGTTTCTTTTGTCATGTTTAATAAGAATAAAGATAGCATCTTGCTTTATCTGGCCTCCACTGTGGAAATTTTTTTGGATTACAATTCAAATGCTTTTGTAAAATTGATTTACATATAAAATAACTACATCATGAAGAATTAAAGCCCCTCCTTCACAGATGAGTGAAAATATTGAATACATTTCCTCTTTTTGATTGCTTGGGTTAAAAATGCCAAGTTATGATGACTGAATTGATTATTCACTTAAATATGAATAATATGATGCATTTTGGGTATTTGATATGGCGGAATAGGACACAATGGAAAAATCAAGAACACACCGGAAAGATGAGAATAACGGCGGTGGTAAAAGAACAGCGACTGTACCGGCTGAAGGTCGCGCGGGTCTCTGCTGCGGCGCGCGAGCAACGGGACATCACTACCGCACCGGACGGAGCGCGAGGCGGGGGCGGGGCAAAATGACTGTCCGTAGATTCTATCAAAAGTTCGATCTAAATTGACCATGGTTGCAAAATATTGGCCAAAAATACGCAAACACTATAAAATATGAAAGGAAGATGAAAAAGAAACATTCTATTGCCTTATACTGCAAGACTAAAACAAAATAAAACTGTCAAAACTCACCTTTTCAGTGATAACGTCCGAACAGATCACCCGCGTAACAGAAAAACCGCAAATGGAAGCACGATCAACTTCTAACTGTTGGAGTGGAAAATTCCATTCTACACATGCAAATTGTTAATGTGTGTCCTTCCCCGCACACAAATAACACGCTACGGTAAAAAATAGACCACAACTCATTTTATAGCTCAGAAATTCATACAAGACCAGCTACCATTGTAACATATTCTGTAAGAAACATATTCTATACCTAACTTTCAGCTTTCGTTTTAAAAAACAAAATCGCAGATTTATAACTAAATGTTTATATGGCGTAGTGATTTTAAGTTACTGCTTTTGGTGAGGTAGTGACCTTGATCCTGAAGCTTTCCGTTTAGATCAAAACACACGATCGTATTGGTTTTGGGTCTGCGGAAAACGGAGTTACGACGGTGATCAAATATTTTGCATGATGTTTTATTACGGTTATGATTATTCTGTGAGCGCACCAAATCTTAGGTGTATAAAGTTACAACTTAAAATACAATTAGTGATAACTGTAGACTTTTCAGTGGACTACAACCTTTTTAAGGCAATGCGATGTAGTCAACCGTTTATCATGTCCCAGATCAAGCCGCCATTTTTCCACAAATTTGCAGAATTTCTGCCAAATTCTGAATAGAGTATTCACATCAAAGATTTAGTTTTATCTGTATTATTTCTTTCATCATTTTATTTCAAATTAAAACCAACATCACCATTCAAAACCATATAGTTTATTGACTGAGTATATTTAGTGGGGTACCCCACAGTACCCAGTTTCTGAGACAGACCCATATACACAGTCAAAGAACAGTCCAGAGCCCCAACACATCATTGCAGACTCACTCCCACACACATGCACATACTGTATACAGCCCCCTCAGAAAGTACTGGAACGGCAAGGCCAGTTCTTTTGCTTTACGCTGAAAACATTTGGATTTGAGATCAAAAGATGAAGGAGATGATAGATCAGCTTTGATTTCCTGATATTTATATCCAGATGTGTTAAACAGCTTGAAACATGGTACCTTTGCCAGAAGACCACCAAGTAAAGTTTGGTTTTTGTTGGAGGAGTTATCCCTTTAGTCTCCTCTTATGGAGGTAAAATGTATGCTCGTTTAGTTTAAGGTCTGGAGATTGACCTCCAGGGTAGCCATTGATTTGGCTTTCCACTCCCCCCGATGAAGTTCTTTGTTGTGTTGGCAATGTGTTTTGGGTCATTGTCTTGTTACATGATGAAGTTCCTCCCAAATAGACTGGATGCATTTCTCTGTAAACTGGCGGACAGAATGTTTCTATAGACTTCTGAATTCATTCTGCTGCTACCATCATGAATTACATCATCAATACAGATTAATGAACCTGTTCCAGAAGCAGCCATGACACTACCTCCCCACTGTACTTGACTGATGAGGTCATACGTTTTGAAATCATGAGCAGATCTTTTCTTTATTTACACTTTGGCCTTTCCATCACTTTGATAGAATTTTGTGGCTTATCTCTGCATTTCTTTGCGAATTCCAGTCAGGCCTTCTGATTCTTATTGCTTACAAGTAGTTTGCATCTTATCGTATTGCCTCTATATTTCTGCTCTCAAAGCCTTCTTCCAATGGTGGATTATAATACCTCTACCCCACTCTGTGGAGGTTGTTGGTGATGTCACTGACTATTTTGGGTTTCTCTTCACAGCTCTCTCAATGTTTCTCATCAACTTCTGTTGTTTTCCTTGGCTGACCTGTTTGGTTGCCAGTACACCAGTGGCTTCTTTCCATTTCAAGACATCCCTAATTGTTGTAATTTTATTCCTAAATGCTTAGGCAGCGGCTCGGATTGATTTTCCCTCTTTTTTCAGCTTCAAAATGGCTTGCTTTGCTCCCGTAGACAGCTCTCTGGTCTTCAAGTTCGTTTATTCTTTTTAGCAACAAATGTAGTCTTCACAGGTGAAACCCAAGGCTCAAACAAGAGCAGATATTCAGAGCTGTTAAATGTTTTAACAAAAAAAATCAATCAAACAGGGTACACAACTGGACAACAAGAAGCACCTGTCAGTGACATGTCCCAATATTTTTAATCACTCAAAAATGTGTGGATTCAAACAAAATCTGCCAAGTTGTTTTATACATCTCATCTCATTATCTCTAGCCGCTTTATCCTGTTCTACAGGGTCGCAAGCAAGCTGGAGCCTATCCCAGCTGACTACGGGCGAAAGGCGGGGTACACCCTGGACAAGTCGCCAGGTCATCACAGGGCTGACACATAGACACAGACAACCATTCACACTCACACCTACGGTCAATTTAGAGTCACCAGTTAACCTAACCTGCATGTCTTTGGACTGTGGGGGAAACCAGAGCACCCGGAGGAAACCCACGGGGAGAACATGCAAACTCCACACTGAAAGGCCATCGCCGGCCACGGGGCTTGAACCCGGACCTTCTTGCTGTGAGGCAACAGCGCTAACCACTACACCACCGTGCCGCCCTGTTTTATACATCTATCAGGGTGTCTGCAGGCTTGAACAAGTTCAATTTAAGACTTTTTAAGACCTTTTAAAGACCATAGCAGGTTAAATTTAAGACTTATGCCGCACAAAAAAAAATAAAGAAAATTGGGAGAGCCTGAATTACTTTCGAAATAACAAAATTTATTATCATTCACCAGTGAACTCATTACATCCCTAGGGTGCGCTCTTGCATTAATGAGGAACTAAGTTGCAGTGGAGCCAAAGACATCCCGCAAATCACTTGAGGATGAGGCATTCGATTCCGTACAGTTTGCGTGTTGTAGCGTTACAGTTTGCACGAAGTTAGTTGATACACTGTCTCGAGATGTGCTTGGACCTGACAACGGTGAACAAAATTGAGTGATGGCATGCGATTGTTGCAGACTTTTATGGGCAGCCTGGTGCTTCTCCGCTTTCGCGTGCGATTCCGGTGCCTTTACACCCAGGGTGCTGAGTTTGAGTGTTCTTTTGCACAATGTGCAGTACGCCTCAAACGGATTGTTTGGTACACGTTTTAACCAGTCTACGAAATCATTGCGTTCAAGCCAGCAGTCGTTAAACTTGCATTTGCCCATTTTGCTACAAACCGTGACAATAGGGCTGTGCGATATGGGAAATAAATGAATATCCCGATACATTTTCTCCATTTCACGATATACGATATATATCTCAATATATTTAAATCTCCTCTAAAGGACCCCATGAAATCTAACTTTTACTCTTTACTGTTTTCACTACAATCCCTGCAGATTAAATAACATTCTTGGTTAACTTTACAGGTGGTTTTCAACAACACATTTTAAATTTTCATGTTGGTGATTAATCACAATTGAATTGAAATAAGACTATTTTTATTCAACAAAGATGTGGCACAAACTGCAAAAACAATCTTGAAAATTACAACAAAGGAGCAATACAATACAGAGCTGCTCAGAGCTCAAATCAATACAGTGCAAGCTCAACACTGAGAAAGACATTTAGCCTAAATAAGAAAAGTGCTCATTCATTAAATTATTTTAAAAAATAGATCTCCAAGCTATTAACCTGACTACTGAGAACCACTGGGACATTCACAATAGAGAGAGAGATTGAGGGAGAGAAGACAGAGATCTGCAAAATATCATTTTCCTCTTTGCACACTTTTGAACTGAATGTTTTCTGGCTCTGCCTCTCAGATGTGTATAATTCCAGTATTGCCTTTTCTGTAAAATGTCTGTGACCAGGCAACTCATGTTTGGGATCGAGTGTGTTTAGTAATTTTTGGAAGCCTGGTTTTTCCACTATACTAATTGGGATCATGTCTTCGGCAATGAAGTTAGTGATCGCATCCGTTATAGCTCTCCATCTCTGACTCGGTTTCTCATATGGGGGGGCTTTGGAGATCGAGGTCGCTATGGCCATTTGTTTAGCTCGTGGGCAAGTAGTTCGGAGTTTAAGAGACTCTTCATACTGTACCGGGTGAGTTTCAGGTGATGGAACATATTTGTCGTGCTGCTGCCTTTCGTGATGACAGGTTTTTTTTGCACACTTTACAAACTGGCATTTGCTGTTCCACGTCCTCCTCGCGATATCCAAAAAATGCCAGATGACTGACCCCTTACTAGTTCTTTTAGGAACCAATTCGTCCACTTCCATTTTTAATTTGTCGCTGAAATTGACAGAGCTTACATGGTAGCCTACGCAACACCAGCAATTGCACGAACTGAGTCAGCGCTGTAAACCGGAACCAGGAAATCTTCCCGCCGGCAGTGTTGCCAGATACTGCTGACGTTTTCCATTTTCTACGTGCAGAATAATTCTGCACGTAACCTAGGTCTTAAATTACCCAAATGAGATTTTAGACCAACAGTGCAAAATATCTCTGTATTTTAGACTTTTTTAGGCCTAAAATTGAAAATGTGTAATTTTAGACTTTTTTAGACTCTGCGGACACCCTGATCAAATTATAATCCATTGTCTCATATTCATCCTTTGATCTCAAACCCAAATGTCTTCAGTGTATAGCAAAAAAAAAAAAAAAAGTATTGTAGGTCACCTGCCCATAACAATCTAAGACCTGTTCTGCTACTCATTCATGCAGTTGAAGATTGTAAAAAGACCAGGCGACATTTCTCGAATCTTCAATTGTCTAGTTTCAGTGACTACTGTAGCATTAGATTATTCTTGGCTTATAGAACCTGATGTGGTCTTCTGCTGTAGCCCATGTTTTTGATATTGTTTGCATTCTGAGATGCTTTTCTGTTCATCATGGTTGTAAAGAGTGGTTATTTTGAGTACCCATAGCCTTCCTGGCAGCTCAAACCATTCTAGTCATTGTCTTGTGATGGCTCTCTGAAAAACTGCTTGGGGAAGCCATGGCCTAAAGGTAAGAGAAGCAGCTTTGAGACCAAAAGGTTACTGGTTTGATTCCCTGGACCAGCAGGAATGGCTGAATTGCCCTTGAACAAGGCACCTAACCCCAAACTCCTCCCCAGGCTCTGCAGCACAGCTGCCCCACTGTTCTGGGTGTGTGCTCACATCCCCAGATGGGTTAAATGCAGAGAAAGATTTTCACTGTGCTAGAATAATAAAACAAATAAAGGCTTAAAATGACCAAAGATCACTGGATATACAGTGGTGCTTGAAAGTTTACGAACCCTTTAGAATTTTCTATATTTCTGCATAAATATGATCTAAAACATCATCAGATTTTCACACAAGTCCTAAAAGTAGATAAAGAGAACCCAGTTAAACAAATGAGACAAAAATATGATACTTAGTGATTTATTATTTGAGGAAAATGATCCAATATTACATATCTGTGAGTGGCAAAAGTATGTGAACCTCTAGGATTAGCAGTTAATTTGAAGGTGAAATTAGAGTCAGGTGTTTTCAATCAATGGGATGGCAATCAGGTGTGAGTGGGCACCCTGTTTTATTTAAAGAACAGGGATCTATCAAAGTCTGATCTTCACAACACATGTTTGTGGAAGTGTATCATGGCACGAACAAAGGAGATTCCTGAGGACAATAGAGAAAGCATTGTTGATGCTCATCAGACTGGAAAAGGTTACAAAACCATCTCTAAAGAGTTTGGACTCCACCAATCCACACTCAGACAGACTGTGTACAAATGGAGGAAATTCAAGACCATTATTGCCCTCCCCAAGAGTGGTCGACCAACAAAGATCACTCCAAGAGCAAGGTGTGTAATAGTTGGCGAGGTCACAAAGGACCCCAGGGTAACTTCTAAGCAACTGAAGGCCTCTCTCACATTGGCTAATGTTCAAGAGTCCACCATCAGGAGAACACTGAACAACAATAGTGTGCATGGCAGGGTTGCAAGGAGAAAGCCACTGCTCTCCAAAAAGAACATTGCTGCTTGTCTGCAGTTTGCTAAAGATCACGTGGACAAGCAAGAAGGCTATTAGAAAAATGCTTTTTGGACGGATGAGACCAAAATAGAACTTTTTGGTTTAAATGAGAAGCGTTATGTTTGGAGAAAGGAAAACACTGCAATCCAGCATAAGAACCTTATCCCATCTGTCAAACATGGTGGTGGTAGTATCATGGTTTGGGCCTGTTTTGCTACATCTGGGCCAGGACGGCTTGCCATCATTGATGGAACAATGAATTCTGAATCATACCAGCGAATTCTAAAGGAAAATGTCAGGACATCTGTCCATGAACTGAATCTCAAAAGAAGGTGGGTCATGCAGCAAGACAACGACCCTAAGCACACAAGTCGTTCTACCAAAGAATGGTTAAAGAAGAATAAAAAAGTTAATATTTTGGAATGGCCAAGTCAGAGTCCTGACCTTAATCCAATCAAAATGTTGTGGAAGGACCTGAAGCAAGCAGTTCATGTGAGGAAACCCACCAACATCCCAGAGTTGAAGCTATTCTGTATGGAGGAATGGGCTAAAATTCCTCCAAGCCGGTGTGCAGGACTGATCAACAGTTACCGGAAACGTTTAGTTGCAGTTATTGCTGCACAAGGGGGTCACACCAGATACTGAAAGCAAAGGTTCACATACTTTTGCCACTCACAGATATGTAACATTGGATCATTTTCCTCAATAAATAAATGACCAAGTATAATATTTTTGTCTGATTTGTTTAACTGGGTTCTCTTTATCTACTTTTAGGACTTGTGTGAAAACCTGATGATGGTTTAGGTCATATTTATGCAGAAATATAGAAAGTTTTAAAGGGTTCACAAACTTTCAAGCACCACTGTGTGTGTATATATATCATTATCTCTAGCCGCTTTATCCTGTTCTACAGGGTCGCAGGCAAGCTGGAGCCTATCCCAGCTGACTACGGGCGAAAGGCGGGGTACACCCTGGACAAGTCGCCAGGTCATCACAGGGATATATATATATATATATATATATATATATATATATATATATATATAAAATGTTTTGTGTGTGTGTGTGTGTGTGTGTGTGTGTGTGTGTGTGTTTTTCCACAAGATTCTGTGTAATCTCTAGAGACTCTAGAAACTGTATGTGAATATCCCAATTATCTGCAATTTCTGAAATACTCAAACGAGTCCATCTGGCACCAACACTCATGCCACAATCAAAGTCACAGAGATTAAATTTTTCCTCATACTGATGTTTTATGTGAACATTACTGAAGCTCTTCTGTGTGTATGATTATAAGCATTGTGCTTCTGCCACACGATTGGCTGATTTGATAAATGCATGAATGAACAGGTGTTCAGGAACAGGTGTTTCTATTAAAGTGCTCAGTGAGTCTGCACTATGCTGTATATAGTGTATAAATCACCTTCCTCTGTGAAAACACCGCCACAGTCTTGTGAGTCTGAACGCAATTAAGAAATGAGCCGCCCAGTCGGCGCAACTTCCGCCATGCAGAAATGAAAACCACAATCACAGCACACCTTAGTCTCACATCACACTAATCTATACATAAAAGGTAGTCAGCAAAAAGCAGTCTACCGAGTAACATACACCTTCAGCGATCGGTGTTAATGTTACTCATAAACGCTAAGTATTTTGTTAAACGTTTATCACACACACACAAGCATTGTGCGTAATGGAAGGTCACAAATAATCAGGACTACATGATTACTACTCTAGTAGAGCACCATGCTGTTAATAAATTATGTCTCAGGCTAGTTATAATTCCTTTTTTTTTTGTATTGCATGATAGCGAAATTCAGTTACACTTCTTTACTAATCGGCATTCCTTTATTTTATAAAAAAAAAAAAGTGTCAGGTAAAAGACCCCTGAAACAGTCCTGATGGCCATCAAGCACCAGCATGCCACTTGTTTACCTCCTGAGGCCTGATGGGACAAGAGTGAAAAGTGGAGATTTGGATGCAGGGAGCTGGTAGTGGGGGGTGCTGGATAAGGACTTCACTGGAAAGGTCAGATTCGCTGATATGTAGAACGTCCTGTTTTGAATATCGGTTGTCAGAATGAACTACAGGGGTCATTTTTAAACAAATAGATCTCCATTAAATTTCACAGAGCTGCTGGGCTGTAAAATTCCCCTCCCTTGTTGCTTTTACATATTTAATAGACAAACGGCAAAATATTGCAATGGAGCTTATCGCCTGTGGCAAGAGCGTAGATTAAATTTTTACATCATTGCCAGAGACAGTGAAGCTGATCCTATAGATATTAGTAGCATCTTATAGTATGCCCGAGATATGGGTGGATATTTCAACACCCAGCACAAAGTTCTGAGCTAGCAAACAAACATCAACTCATGAATATTAATAAGGCTCAAGAAGAAAACAAGTCTTTCTAGATAGTCTACAAAGGAGGGCCTGTCAGCTCAATGGCAGCGAAGAGTGAGAGAGGCCTGATATTATCAGACAACACTAATGATTCTTGGCCTGTAATAGGCTGAGAATTCTGCTGGTGCTGGTTGTGTGTTCTCACCTCCTGCATGGTGTTGGAGGAACTGGGGAAAGTCTTCCCTCCAGTCAAACTCTGGTATCTCCTTTCCAGGGTAACCAGTCTCTCCTTCTCCTGCGTGATTAATATGAAATGTGTTCATTACAGCAACGTTTAAGAAGCATAATATTTAGGGTTAAGCTGCATGTGACTGAATAAGTGTACTATTTGGACGCATTTGAATAGTAAGGAGTCCAAAATGTTATAATGCTGCAGAGAACAAACTAGGTTTATACTGCATAAACCACAGAAAGTGAAAACTGAGCGTCATAAAGAGACAAGATGAATTTGAATGGTTTTTATATTTGCTTTTATTTGTTAATCTTGAATAATGTTTTCTTATTGCTGCTATTTAACTCGATATTTCCTCAATTTCTTAGGTGGCCTGAGATCCAGTGTAAAACAACCTCTTACACACAGCGAGACTGAATCTCATATACCATACTGTTCACTCTGTATACTCACTAGATGGGATATATCCTAATGTTGCTGTATAAACTACATAATACCCGTGCAAAAAACATTTAAAGGAACAGCCCACCGTAGTTCCATAATGAAATATGCTCTTATCTGAATTGAGATGAGCTGCTCCGTACCTCTCCGAGCTTTGCGCGACCTCCCAGTCAGTCAGACGCAGTCAGACGTGCTGTCACTCCTGTTAGCAATGTAGCTAGGCTCAGCATGGCCAATGGTATTTTTTGGGGCTGTAGTTAGATGTGACCAAACTCTTCCGCGGTTTTCCTGTTTACATAGGTTTATATGACCAGTGACATGAAACAAGTTCAGTTACACAAATTGAAACGTGGCGATTTTCTATGCTATGGAAAGTCCGCACTATAATGACAGGCGTACTAACACCTTCTGCGCGCTTCGGCAGCGCGTTGATATCTGAGCTCCGTATCAATGCGCTGCCGAAGCGCACAGAAGGTGTTAGTACGCCTGTCATTATAGTGCGGACTTTCCATAGCATAGAAAATCGCCACGTTTCAATTTGTGTAACTGAACTTGTTTCATATCACTGGTCATATAAACCTATGTAAACAGGAAAAACGTGGAAGAGTTTGGTCACATCTAACTACAGCCCCAAAAAATACCATTGGCCATGCTGAGCCTAGCTACATTGCTAACAGGAGTGACAGCGCGTCTGACTGACTGGGAGGTCGCGCAAAGCTCGGACAGGTACGGAGCAGCTCGTCTCAATTCAGATAAGAGCATATTTCATTACGGAAATACGGTGGACTGTTCCTTTAAGTCTCATGGCAGGCTAAATATCGCCTGGCTAAAACTGGAGTCTAGACAATAGAGTCTTTCATAGCGTATTTGTGTTGTGTTTTAAGATCATCTGACAAAGCCATGGTGTAGCACTTCAGTGGAAACAAGAGTGCTCCGAGAGCACAATATCCCCTGCTGGCAACTAGGCCATAACTCTGGTAAAATGCGACTGAATTGAACAAAATTGCAATATGCATATTACCTACATACAACAAAGAATCCTGTCAGGTTTTGTGAAATTCCTCCAAAAATTGTGAGAGGAGTTGATTTCAGAAGGCGAGACCCTTCCTGGGATGGCCGGATGGACATCGCCACGACATGATCCCATTCCGGGCAGCGGGAGATAAAAACTACAGGCCTGTTCTCTTCAAAGTAGTACTTCACTAATTGATCGGGTGGTTACACAGTAAGTACTTAACTAATCTTGCCCATCAGTATATATGAGACTAACCTTGTGCAGCATTTGCAGGGCCATGGTTCGATCTTTAGCCATCTTCTCGCAATCCTGAGCTGCCTGCACACCTAGCTGATTGGCCTGAATCTCAAGGGCAGCCATTTTCTCCTAGGGGAATAAAAGAAATGCAGTTTTAGACATAACCTGAAAAAGTCCCACATTTGTAATAATCACAGTTATCGCAATCTGAGCAATGAGCTGCCCCCCCCATCAACGCAAACTGCAGCAGCTATTAAAATTGTCCTGAGATCAATGATCATACCTTCCGCTTGGCCACGCTGCGTTGGTACTCTGCCTTCTCCTGGAGCAGCTGCCGGCTGACTGTCTCCTTCTCCTCCTCCAGACTGCTCTCGCATTCCAGCTGGCGGAACTCCAGGTCCTCAAAGCGCTTTGAGCCGGACTCCAGAGCCTCGGCCTTCTGCAGACAGAGCCGAGACGGAGCGGAGACGTGGACACAGAGACAGGCCAACAGGTGGACAAGAAAAATAGACAGATGAACACAAATGCCTCTGTGACTTTCTCTGTCATCTATATATTTATTTATTCATTCATACATTTCAGAAAACATCCACCTGATAAAAAGAGACCGTTGGGATTGAAGAAGAAAATCAGACGTGATTCCTTAGATCCTGTGCAATATCAGTCGATGAGTGAGCTATTTTTTGTTAAACCATGCAAAGCGAGCAAGCAGCTGAATTTGTTAGCATATGAAAAACAGGCAATAATAAAACATGCAAAAGACCATCCACAAGAATAGAAAGAAAAAAAAACAGGGTCAAATACTTTTAGACAACGTTGAATTCTATGAAAAAAAAGAACACAACCAGAGAAAGTGTAAAAGAGAAAACAGCCAACATACTCTGGAGCTGTTCACACAATACACAAGTGCGATTAAGGTATGAAGACTGTTTTATAACCTTTTTTCCTTCTAAACATAATTTCAGTATCATTTAGCAATAAAGCAAAGCAATTAAAAAATACATCTGTATGGTAAACTGCCCGTGTCATTTGATCTCCGAAGTTACTGATAATCCGATTCTGATTTCTGGATCAGATTTTTCAAGTAGTCGTGTAACCAGCGTACTATGATATCTTAAATTAAAGCTTATTAGATTTCAAGAATTCTGAGCATGTATACAAAACACAGCCAGGAAACAAACAAAAAAAAAAATAGCTTGTCTTCCTCTCTGGATAAAGTACAGCATTATATGCAAATAAATATTTACCAGTGAAGTGATTTTTAACTTGGAGTCAGCTGTGTTTCCAACCAATCGACAATAAATACTGTACATAATGGATTACAAATATATTGTGTATGCGAAGAAAATGAAACGATGTAAAGTTTATCAATACCACTCCACTGCTTGGTCGATAAAATAATTGAACTACTTACAAGCTACTTGATTCAAAAAGTGCCTTCCAGCTTTCTAGCGGAAAATTTAATTAAACTGCTAGCTTTGCAACTTGTAGCGATGCTACTAAAAGAAATCGGATTAGCAGCTGACTCTAGACCCAGAGTTTTATTATTATCACATTACTGAAGTGCATGTAAACGTGTCGCCAAAATCTGATTCTCTGCAGTTATCAGATTATTTCCTACATGCAAATGCACTCACTGTAAACAAACCCATCGCATTGTACTCTAAAGTGCTTATCTTTTTGTGGTTTTTAAAACTCCCTACTCATTCACTATCCGCTTGGCTCTTCTTTCCTTTGATTTTAGCTGAAAACTTGTCCTTGTTTTTGTGTTGGTGATGCTCCATAGCGCAGTAGGAGAGGAGACTGACCCTGGCAAGCTGTTCCTGCAAGTGCTCCCTCAGAGACTCGGGGCATTTATGAAGCTGGCTCTTCAGCTCACTGTACCCGTCCCTCAACCTGGCCAGGACGTCACGCTCGGCTGAGACATTAGCCCTCCCCTATGAAACAGTAAACATATGCACACATACATATACACACAAATATACACAAGCATGTGCACACAGAGCAAACCAGGGACACGGGAGAGGAAGAAACAAAAAGAACACGGCTCAGAAGCAGTAGGACTGAGCTTTTTCTGCCTCTCTTTTTACACAAGTTATAGTCTTCATAACAAAAATAGCTTGGATCATGCAGTGGTCCCATACAAATCGGTTCTGTTTTCGTTAGAAACTTACGCGGACAAGAAAAGAAGTTCTTTTTCTTCAGAATTTATCAAGCATTCAAACACCGGTCACATCACAACTACAGACAATCCAAATTGCAGCATGTGTAAAGAGTTTGCTTGTTAAAGGTTAGAAAGAAGTTAGTAAAGAGCTTCCACAAACAGCTTGCAAGAGAAAAATGCAGGAAACGAGGAAGGCAAATTTGTTCCTCCTTGCTGAAAGCAAAATGCTTCTAGGTGCAAAAGAATGCATTAATTAACTTATGCAAACCGTTCCTTTCGTGTGCATATGCGTTTACCTTTTCTTTCTCCCGCTGAATATTTCTCTCCACTTCACTCAATTTGAGCTGGATCTGATTGATCTTCTCCAACTCGGTCTCCACTTGATCTGACTCGGCTCTCCTCTCCCCCTGCAGCAACGCCCGCTCCATCTCAGCCTGCACGTAAACAAAATGCAGCTAACATTTTGATAAAATTCTCACCATACTGTATTTCAAAGTTTATGTTTCATCTATAATCATTCAACACATCTAAAATTAGTGTGCACTGTAATCACATTGAGAACTAATCATTATGTGTGGTGACTTTTTGCAGCTATTCAACACAAAACTACAGCAAACACACAAACGTATAAACGTACAGCAAAAAAAAAAATGTAGGAAGTGAAGATTAAACGTGTGTGCATTAGACTACGTTCAGACTGCACCCTGAAACGACCCATATCCGATTTTTTTGCCCATATGCGACCTGTATCCGATTTGTTATTGACAATCTGAACGACACAGATCCGATTTTTTCACATGCGACCCAGGCCGCTTGGATATGTGGTCCTAATTCCGATTCATATCCGTTATTTTCACGTGCGACTGCAGTCTGACCGGACAGGTCGCATTCATGCGACCTACACGTCATCAACAAGAGACAAACGTCACTATTCTGCGTTGGCTAATCCCGCCTCTTTGGTGGAAAACAACAACATTTGTACAGTTTTCAGAATTTAAATAGCTAGACTTTTATAGAATTGATCAAGCTAATGGTGGATTTGGTAGGGACCTGGATGTTTATGTTAGCCTGATTAAATAAAACAGTTTCTATAACTGATTTATAACTTAAACCATCCTGTACCACATCGCCAGGTCTCGCCTCATCTCCATAGCAAACTGCACTGGTGTGTTTATGCACCTTGAGCCAGCGCTGAGAGAAGTTGCAGAATTCAGCTGGCTATAAAAACAATCTAAATAGGGGTGTCGTGGCTCAGGCGGCTAAGGTGCCATACCATAAATCCGGGGACCCGGGTTCGATTCCGACCCGAGGTCATTTCCCGATCCCTCCCCGTCTCTCTCTCCCGCTCATTTCCTGTCTCTACACTGTCCTATCCAATAAAGGTGAAAAAAGCCCAAAAAAAAAAATCTTTAAAAACAATCTAAATAAATATTTATAAAAATGTAGAAAAAGTTTATTAATATGACGAAATAAATATGTGCAAATTATTAAGCCTGAATTAAGAGTTTGGTAATACAGCGGCCGTATCCCAAATGACTGCCTACTGAAGCTCGAGTGCACTATATAGAGTTTAAAAATCCATTACTTCCTAGTAACATGTAGTGCACTTATATAGAAATTAGAGAGACATTTAGGAGTCAACCCTCGTTACCAGGCTACACGTTTTCATTTCAGTTCAAAAACAAAAACACACACGAGACCTCACACTTTAACACTAACCAGGTAATTAAACAAGCAAACAAACAAACAAAAAAAAGAAAATCATTAAACATGAAGAGTGCGCTTTTTTTTTTGTTTAAGTATTACGTAGATGTGCTTATTACGTGTCAATTTGCGCATGCGGGACACTTTTGGGTCGTTTTCCGTTCATATTTGAGATCGCATACAAGTCTCATATAATTGGTAATGTGAACGGCCTAACAAAAAAATCGGATTTCACAACAAATCGGATATGGGTCGTTTCAGGTTGCAGTCTGAACGTAGTGTTAATATATAGTGGTTAATCTTTTTTTTTTTTCTTTTTTAAATTGTGTGCTTGTGCAAAGCACATTTTCACACTTGGGCCTTTTTGAGGTCAGTTAATAATAATAATAATAATAATTATTATTATTATTATTATTATTATTATTATTATTCCAGGATGACATTTCATTACTCTGTAAAATTTGTGTTAACCAGTCAGGAGTGGGTTTCCCAAAAGCGTCGTAGCACAAAGATCATCATTAAATGGTAGAGCGAGCATCGCAATGAACACTCTCTCTCTCTCTCTCTCTCTCCTCGTTAAGGTGCTCTTAGCCTTAAAGTGCATATCACAGGTAAATTCAGGAGCAAGATCAATGTAATTCTCCTATTTTATATTAAACTTTGGTCAAATATTTGTCACATTTTGCGCAATTTTTTTACCTTGCGCAATACCAGAAAAATTCAGTTGAAATCGAGCCATTTGAGGCGAATTGGTCCGCCTCTGAAAAAACTTGGCATTTGGATTTCCCGGCAAACATTGATTTTCGTGACGCCGCATGCGGGACGCCTCCGTCTGAATCCTATATCAGCGCTGGTTTGTTTATGAGAAAACGACCTGGTGGTTTTCTGCAAATTTCTTCAACGTTATCGCGTAATTATTAAAATGGTTAACAGATGTATCGTAGGAGGGTGTAGCAACACCAAGCTTGATGGGATTAGTACTCATCGTTTTCCACATTGTGCTCAGGCGACAATTCCATATTTCAATGCAAAATCGCTAGCTGCTAAACTTGGTCTACACAGGCTGTGCACTGAAACCGTGCAAAGCTCGCGCAGCCTGCTGGCACTTCCGCAGATAACGTCACGAATCTGGCTCCAGACTCCCTTGGGATTTTTCCAGACGCGTTTTGTTATTTTATTTTTTTCTGCTGTCGACAGATGGCCTTGTGCAAAATTACCCTTCTGGATGAGCGTGTAAAGGGACATTCTTTTATATAAAAAAAAAGAAGAATTTGGTCCAGGATATGCACTTTAAGAGGCTTTTGGGAAACCCACCCCAGAGCCATTCTGTATAGCAAGCTCCACCCAGTAGCTCCTCATCCATAGAAATGGACGTCTCTTGACCACAAGCCCAAAAGTTTCCCCAGAAATATGCTTCAAGTACAGTGTGAGAGTTCCTGAAAAGGTTCCCGAAAAGCTTCCTGTGGTGGTGGAAACATGTCTAATGCTACAATAGCCCTTCAAGTACTATTGAAACAACACAACGTTTTAAAACCTGCTTCTGTGCTTTGTATTACAGCTTTAGTAGGAGGTGTAGTGGAAGTCTGACCTCTTGTCTGGAATCCTGTAGCTGCTGCTCGAGCTCAGTGACCCGAGCTTTTAACTCCTCTACTCGAGCCAGAATCCTGACCCGCTCCTCCACTAGATAACCCAGCTCCTGCTGTCCCATTCCGGCAGTGTCCTCATGCTGAGGGGGAGTGCGAGTTCGATAGTGAGAAACAAATAAAGATAGAAAGAAAGTTTTAGAGGTACTATATAAACCGAATTGCTTGTATAACTGACTCATTTCTATGAAGGCTGTGCGTTTCAGGTATAGGCGTGAACAACTATTTAAATTATGAGTCTATGAGTTCCTATTTGTCGGGATGGTTATGCATATGTGAGTATACGTATATATAGGAGACAGTCGAAGTATCTTACCTCCTGGTGCTGGCTCTCAGTGCTGCTACACTCCTCTTTCAGGTTCTCGTCATCACACTCTCCCAATCGAAGTGTGTGAGCGTGTGAGCGCTGGACTGCCACACCCACAAAGTCGGGGCCGGGTTGCTGGTCCTCTGTCCCAGGGAACTGACCTGCCCTCCCTGTCTCCATGTCTACCACAGGGTCCCCTTTATTATACTCCGCACACAGGCTTAGAATGGTCTCTAGTCTCTGTCTCTCCTGAACACACACACACACACACACACATGCACAGGGTTCAGAATCAGGGTGGTCTCCTGAATAAACAAGCAAATAGAGAGAAAGAAAGAAAAACTAACAGAGAAAAAGAGACAAAAGGTCAGAATTCAGTCTAAAGGCATCTCCAGCTACATGCGTGTGAAACGATCCTGTTAAGGCTATTATGTCTTTGTGCAACGTGGTCTGTTTAAGCAGATCCTGCTGACTGAAATCTGAGATACGCAGTGCCCACTAACTCGCCATGCCAGAGCCTTTACTTAACATGAACACTGTACTTGAGCGTAATATATTGCACACAAGTGTAAACAGCATGACAGGATAATGTCACATCAACACAAACAGATAAATAATCACCGCGGACTACCTTGTTTCAGCTAAGAGAACTCTTGGGCTATCGTGGCAGCTGTATGAAATCATGGTCTCACTCACTCGAAATCCAGCGCCCCCTCACTCTGCTAAGTCTCAATGAGCCCCCAGCTTGTGGACTAATGTGACCTCTCACCCCTACTACAGTATTCAGCTGTTGCTGCCACTCTACATATGTCACCAACTGTGTGTATGTGTGTGCACGCGCGCATGTGTGTGTGTGTGCGCTTGATCTCTCCCTCTCTCCTCTGTTTTCTCCCAGTCTCAGTTCATCTTCGCCCTTTGTCTGAGTCCTGGCTCGCTGATCTGCGATGCTCTATGAACTGGACCTTATTATACTTCACACAACCAGCTGACAATACCCAAAGCTGCCTTGCTAGCTGACACCAGCTCTGCGCTTCTGCATGACTAAAATAACACGGCAGGGCAGCGTGCTCGAACAAGAGGAGCACCACAAAGAACAGCAGACCACTGCAGTTAATGTCACTTCTTTAAAAAAAAAAAACACGATTTAATCATTCATTCAGTCACAACCTACAATCAACAACCATTGTAAAGTGTGTATGTGAGTGTAAGGTCTGTAAATGTCACCGCACAATCAGTGTCCTGAAGACGACCGATATAGTAACAGGAATTGTGAAGGAACTGAAAAAGGTTCTGTATAGCCCTCAAGCCATTTTTAAATTCTTCACTTGATCTTCTCTCCTGTTCACACTCTACTAGAGAAATGGCAAGCATGAAATAAAATGTACACACAAAAAAAAAACCTCCAAATGTGGCCTACTGATTACAGACTTTCTGAAATAAAATACGAATGATAATAAAAGAAAAAAATTGATACATTATCACTTTCTCCTTAACAATTATTAAATCAGCAATGAGTAAATTCAGTATTTCTCTAATCCAATTCAGTGCGAGCGTGGAAATTAATATTATTTCACAAACATTGTCATTTCCCAGCTGAAATTTAGAGAAAAGTTGGGAGATGTCAAATAAACAGCCTGCTGCCTGTATCGTCCTTATTTCAGGAGGTTTATATCTAGATGAGCCCCTGCAACGTTCCTGAACGGGCTGATACTCAATTCTGCGCCTTGCTTTACAAATGCAACATTAGCCTGTTTTGTATGCAAACGCGTCCCGATTTCAACCCTTATTGCATGGGGTTTGTCAAAATTAGTTAGACTGATCGAGTTTTGCTCTGAAATCAATATCATAAAACGAGTGTTTGGATTCTCACACACGCTCTCGTGCTGAGGAGACAGAAAGGCAGCGCCCGTAAACGCCGACTGCAGTGTAACTAAGCAACAACATTTTCCTTAACAAAGAGAGTGTCAGCTCAGCTGGCATGCTTGGTAAAAATGCTTCTGCCCAAACAAACACAAAAGGGCTCCGCAGCCCACTTTATTACGAGAGCTCTCCTTTAGCTCGTAGATATAAGCGCTCAGCCTCGGGGTTCTCAAGAGGAAGACTGAACAAATACGAAGGTCAAAATTACACATTTTAAAATTACATGTGTGTCAAAGCTTATTTCCAGTCTACTCAACTACAGGGTTGTTTTTTTTTAAGAGTGGATTACTGTCTCGCCAGGAAGGAGGTGATAGCACTAGTGTGGGTGATTTGAGAACACGAGTAACAGAGCCCCAATGGTGGCTGAATGCTGCTAACGAGGAAAGCAGTAAACACTCGTCTTTCAATTACCCTTTGCGTCTGCCTCTCTTACATACTGTACACAGATATAAACACAAGCACGCACAGAGAAGCAGATGCTGTAATGTCTGACAGCCTGACACTAGAGGGATAGAGATAAGGTTCACTTCTTGTCAACCTGGAATTAAGTCGTCAAAGACCGCTCTACAGCATACAACATGCCACCTTTTACTTTATCACTGGTCCTGGATCAGCTGTGAACCAGGTCGTTTTAATGAAGGCAAATACTAAAAATTATATATACATCACACTGGCATTTTAAGGGTACAAATGTATGCTAGTCATTGGGATGGTACCCTGAAGGGTCTGTCTTGCTTCCTGTTAGAACAACACGACTGGACGTTACAGATCACTGTCGCTGATCACTCTTGGGTACCTGTATAGTACCACCTATATTTTGAGAGAATAAAAGGGATTTCGCTGGACTTGAACTGCAAGTCGCACCATTCTTCTGAAAACAAGTAAACAATGGAGGAGTAACTCTTAAGTGCAGGGTCTGGCAGAGTAAACATGGTGACATGCTGCCCTCTAGTGGGGAGTCCTGTGTTCTGCATCCGGTTGTAATTCTTCTCAGTTTCCACGGTGACACAGCCAGGAAGAAGTAGTGACCTCCAATACCAAACATCTTAGAACTCCTTGAGATGAAAGTGAGAGAGAGGATGCCTCACTAGACTTTGATGTTGTGTCTGTGTGTGTGTGTGTGTACACACGCACACGTTTTTATATCTTAGTGGGGACCAAAAGTTCGTACAAGGGTAGAAAAGTCTAAGGTGGCAAAAACCGTAGCTTTTATTTTAAAAATATAATAATAATAATAATAATCCATGTAATCGGTTTCCTCTTAGTTACTGAGGTTAAGATCAGGGTTGGATTTAGGTGTAGGCATAACATTAAGCAGTGACAATGTAAGGTCCCCACAATGATAGCAAGACTTGTGTGTGTGTGGTTGTGTGTGCGCGCGTCTGTCTTTTTTTTTGGGGGGGGGGGGGGGGGGGGGGTTCTTTCACACGCGTCTGTCTGGGGTGGGGTGGGGTGGGGTGGGGGGTTCTTTCATGATAACAGAGGCAGGATGTAACAGACTGTGGCACGACAGCACAGAGTACGCATGGCAATGAGCCAAGTGGGCCATAGCCCAGAATCCTTACTGATGCTCATTCCTTTAAAAAACACACATACACAGAGATACACCCAATCACCGACACTCTCTCACACACACACACATACATTATGCTTCATGCATACATTCCCAGGATGCATCAGTATCTGTTACACCCGTACTAATACAGCTTCACATAGTCTATTGCCTATATTAATCCAAAAACAATGAATATTTTCTTTTAAATATAAATAACAGAGAAAAATCGACAGAGAAATATACCGTGTGTGTTAACAACATATACCCCTTTATATACACTGTACACTGCTGTCTTTTCATTGTTATTTAACCCGGGTTCGTTGTCTGATACGTCTGTTTCTCTTTGAGCCACGCTGTAAACCAGATTTCCCATACGGACAATAAAGAACTGAATCACATTATTCGTTATTGGGATCCTGGCACAGGGAAAAGGTAATCAGATGAGTTGCTCTGGTACATGCATATCTGTTTTAATAAGCGTTTGGGGTAACTTTCCACATTTTTTTTTCCTCTTTCACGCAGTCGCTCTCTTTCTCTTGTCTGATATTCAGTTTGCTCACCTCCTGAGTGAGGTTATCAGTGAGGCTAGTGTTTATTTAAATTTAAAAAAAAAAAAAAATGTCTGATGACACAAATGGATACAACATCTGCTTTATGGCACACAGGAAAACGTAAAACCTGAGCGAGCGCTACTTACAGCCAAGTCGAAAACTATGAGGAGTAAAAATGGTTAACAAGGACAGTGCCATCGTCAACACTTGCCAGAAAGTGGCTAATAAATAAATAAAGCTGATGTATTTCAGCCATAACTGCAGTAACATCATTAAGACTTTATGACAAATTTGAACCTGTAAGTCAAGTTTCTCTCCTACGTTATTATAAACTGGTTGTAGCAGATGACTGATAAGACTTCTACCGAGCTGATGATTTTTCATGGAAAATTACTTGCTGCTCGTATTAATTTCACTGTTGTCCGTATGGACTTGTCTCCTAAAATAGCTTTTCTAACGGGAATAAGAGGAATGTGTCTCTGCAGTGACAGCTGCTCGGCAGCTCATAATTAGGACTCTGTGAGCAGGAGTGTGTGTGCATTGTGGACTTAAGAATCTAGATGGCTTTGGAGAGAAATAGAACAGCAGTCTGGGTCCCAGGAATAGCAATTATGATTTGAACAAAGCACATTAATATGGGGGGGAAAAGAAAAAAAAAAAAGTCTAGGGATAATATGGGGTAATCGTTTGTGGGTTGGACCGGCTTTGGAATTAAAGAGACATCAGGGTATAAAGTGTTCAGAAAATTATAGGGTTACTCTAGGGAGACTGTGTTTAAGCAATTAGATCATGGGGAAGTGTGTGTGTGTGTGTAGAAGCACTTTAATGCTTCAAGGCCACTTTGGGTAAATATAGTATTCATAAAGCCACACCCTCTACCCACAGCACTTTACAAGACACTCGGGAATTTACACTGAACTGTTACTCTTATCTGCGCATTAGATATAAACCCCTCGTCACAACCCACCACAGAATCCGGTGTGGAACATTTTACCTTGCTTTATAAACATTACTCACACCTCCTCTCCTTATGCACACAAAGCTGTGTTCATATAGCATCCAACTTCACTTATACGCTGCCTAATGCACTCGGAAACAACTTTATGGATTTAGCATACAGATCACACACTTGTGCAAATCTACAGAACACCAAAACACACCCACCAGTCTCTCCATTTCCTGCTCTTTTATCCTCTCGTCCCGCTGCCAACGATGGTATTCCAGCAGTTCATCCTCGTTGTCGCTGATTTCTGAGATGCTGTTTTTACGTTCCCGTGCTCTGGGTTGGACAGTCCGTGGTTCGCTGGGGTTCTTCCTCTGACTACGGGGGCTGGTGAGGGGAGAAACCCCAACCTGGGTACTCAAACCTGGGATATGATTAACTCCAACGCTCCCTTTTTGCCTCCTACCGCTACTAGTGTGGTCCTTCAGGACAGTAGATACAGGAGAAGGGCTTCTGGCCCATATCCCCCTTGTTCCGGTGGCGTCTTCCCCCACTGTGACTCGCCTGTGCTGTCGAGGGCTCTCTGGTACACCCTTTCCTGTCTGGCTCCGAGTTGGAATGGATACTCCAGGTAGGGCTCCAGGTAGAACTGGGACTCCCTGCAGCCCACGACGTGGAGTAGAGGGGCTGGGAGGTGGACGTTCTAGGACTGGAGTGCCATTGGATGGTTCCAGTGCTCGGCGGGTGGACTGGAGACACTCTGGAGGAATGACTGAGCGCGAGTTTGGCGGGATGGACTGAACTCCAACATCAGCTGAGGGAGTCTCCTGGAACGTTGAGCCTACACTGGATCTTGGACTTGAGGAGGCAGATGAGCTGGAATTCATGATCCTGTTGTCCCTCCCTGTGTCTCCAGAGAAACCAAGCACTGAACGTGGGCATTCTGGACCGCCTCGGACCTGAACGTCCTGGTTTTGGCCAAGGCGACTGGCTGTAGGACTCGGTGAAGCTTCTGTCAAGGCTTTTCTGGCAAGCCTAGGACTTTCCGGTATCTTTCGTCCCCCGCTGCTGTTGCCAATCCGAGCTGCTGATTGCCGTGGATGGGGAATTGGAGGCTGGACTGTATGATGGTGGGAAGTTGAATGTAAAGGTACAGAAGAGTTAGCAGGGTCCACATGAGTGCCAGGGCTGCTGGCAATTGAGGGAGATGAAACAGGAGAGAAAGGAGGAGTGGTGTTTTCATAGCTAGAGCCCACAGACATGGCTCCAGGGCTGGCTGGAGATGAGAGGAGATATCGGCCACCTCCATTGAACATGGGGGAAAGAGGAGACTGTGGGATGGGGTGCTCAGGGTGTTTTCCAGCCTCAGTTGAGGAGTCCTGAGAGTCATTCATAGTTAATGAGTCCATGATGTCCTGAAGGTCCTTCTCTATAGAGCGGGCCAGAGGGCCATGGCCTGGACGAACCCTCTCGTTAGGCACAGGCTGATGGTTTCCATTGAGCAGACCATGGGGTTCTGTAGAAAAGAGCAAATGCTAATCTTAATATCAAATATATGTATTTAAAATATTTTAGGCAATTCTAGAAAAACTGTGAAATATATATGTATATATATATTATATGGACCCGAGTGTTTTACTGGGATATTACGCCACTCATATTTTTTCATACGAGCTACATCCGGGACATGGAGAACCATGGAGGTCCGGATTCCATCAAATCCTGCGCTCTGATTGGCTGGCGAGCGGGTCCGTATCGGACCTCTGGCGACTCACTCGTTCACAACAAACATAGTAGCAATTTTTGTCAACATTTATTTTCGCATTTCTCAGGAGAATGGCATTAATTTTACAGCATGGATAGCGATAACGACAGTGTTCACAGCAAAAGCGAGTTTTACTACCGTGAGGAAGAAGAAATAAAATAAAACATTTCAGGAGAAAGCTAAAAACCTCTAACTGTTGCTAATGCCGAGCAAAAACATGGCTGAATCCTGAATGACAATTTTGTATAAATAGGGAACTACATAGACGGCAAAATGTAGTTTTTTTCCTGCCATGGAAGTGCACTTGTATACCGAGGAGGAAGCAATTTGCATTACAGCCGTGAATGAGGATTCAAAATGGTGGCTCGGCTCGGTTTTCCCTTTCGGGTGCTCTCGTTTTCTGTTAGAATTTGGTAAAGAAAAAAATATATTATTTGCCAGCTTAAGGTCAGTCCGTATGGTGAAGTACCGTGACCTCGGCCCAGAGGGCCTCGCTCAGTACTTTCAAGACCTCGGTCACGGTATTTCACCATACGGACCTCCCAGCTGGTAAATAACACCTATATATCACTTGCAAGGAAAATCAATGAATTGTTTTGATAAATCTGGCTAATTTTGTTTGTGATTGTGTCTATATAATAAGAACATCACATTTTGGCTTGAAGATATAAAGTTTATCTTCTTGTGTTGAAAAACTCACATTTTTCATACGAAATGCATCGCGGATCTGAGTGACATATTTAAATAATATTGACTGGCTTTTTTCGTGGTCTACCAGATGCATTCCATTCAGCTAGCATAATACTGAACAAGTTGATGAGTTCAGTATCATGCTAGCTGAATGGAATATATCTGATATACCATGAAAAAAGCCATTATTATTATACATACACAAAATCTTCCATATTTAAATATTCCGTATTTAACAAAGCAAACCTGGTGGCCATGTTTGTTTACAAATTGTTTCAGTCACTCACTAGCACAGAAGTTTTACGTGTAAAATGTATATCTTATGGCATTTTCAATTCACTGCGACAATTTACTGCAGGCGCTGCTGGTGAACAAAGAAATGCTTTATGCAACAGAAAAAAAAAAAAAAAACCTCACTGCATATTCACATCAGCTCCGACCTGTGACGTCATGTCTTGACAACCATGCAGTATTGTAAACCATATTCAACTCTCATTCTCCACTGGGTAGAGTGACCTAATACATGCAAGATAAGCGATATGCATGCTATCAAACATGTATTCTATTCCCTTCTAGTGGGTTCCAAATGAATGGAACCTACTAGAAGGGAATAGAATACATATGTTCTTTACCAGCTGGGAGGTCCGTATCGTGAAATACCGTGACCGAGGTCTTGAAAGTACTGAGCAAGGCCCTCTGGGCCGAGGTCAGGGTATTTCATGATACAGACTGACCTTAAGCTGGTAAATAATATATATTTTTTTTCTTTACCAAATTCTAAACAGAAAACGAGAGCGCCCGAAAGGGAAAACCGAGCCGAGCCGCCATTTTGAATCCTCATTCACGGCTGTAATGCAAATTGCTTCCTCCTCGGTATACAAGTGCACTTCCATGGCAGAAAAAAAAAAAAACATTTTGCCACCTACGTAGTTCCCTATTTATACAAATGGAAGTCATTCAGGATTCAGCCATGTTTTTGCTTGGCGTTAGCAAGAGTTACAGGTTTTTTAGCTTTCTCCTGAAATATTTTCTTTTATTTCTTCTTCCTCAGGGTAGTAAAACTCGCTTTCGCTGTGAACACTGTCGTTATCACTATCCATGATGTAAAATTAATGCTATTCTCCTGAGAAATGCAAAAATAAATGTTGACAAAAATTGCTACTATGTTTGTTGTTGTTGTGAACGAGCGAGTCGCCAGAGGTCCGTAACCGGGGTCCGTATCGTAGGATACGGACCCACTCACCAGCCAATCAGAGCGCAGGATTTGATGGAAACTGGACCGCGAAAAAAAAAATGTTTTTATTCCATGAAAAAAGTGTTTTGTATGTATAATAATTCCCGATAGTTCGCTCTGATGACGTCACTCCCAGTGTTTTACCAAAATGGAGAACTGGTTCACAATTAAAATTATTTTGATTAACGTGGGGTTTTTTTGTTTGTTTGTTTTTTGTGCATGTGTCCATATAATATAAAGAACGTTACACAGTTGCATGAGGATATGAAGTTCGTCTTCTCGTGCTGAAAAATATTTTCACTTGTCCACCTCACTCACTCGTGAATATATTCACCACTCAAAGATAAACTTCACATCTTCGCGCGCGTGTGTGTGTGTGTGTGTGTGTGTGTGTGTGTGTGTGTGTGTGTGTGAGACAAATGATTTGCTTTGGTTTCATCAATTGTTGTCTGAGCACCTGCAGATTTCATACCACATATGTACACTATGCCTGGTTAAGAAAAGGCTAAGCAAACACACACTATCACTTTATCCCTTCCTCCCTGTCTGCGTTTAACAACACACATACGCACATGCGCCCACACAGACACATACAATTACCCCACCTCATATCTCCAAGGCCACATGTACACACACATTCAAGAAACTGGGTGTGGCATGCCATGCCATGCCGTCTCCCTCAGTCCAAAGGTCAGAGAGGACAAAGAAGAATAGTCCCTGAATTACAGCATGACTCATACGACTCGCACTGTGCCATTCTCCACCACACGCTCCTTCCCACAACCATCAACTCCCCACACAGTGCTGCAGCTATGGCCTACAGTCTCTTAACTGCACTACTCACACTGTAAGCTTATTAACGAAGGGCTTTTTAATGAAATCTTGGTTTTGCAACAAACCATCTCTTTACCATATCCAGGGCCGTCTACGCTGCTCTTCACTCTCGGTTTCAGAATCACACAGTTGATATATGCTGTATGCTAATATAGATTAAAGAACAAGGCTTGACATTAACTTTTAAACCCACTTGCCCTGGGGGTCAAGTGGGGGTTAATGTTCACTTTCCCCCCTAATATTATCACTTGCCCCCTATTTTGTGAGTACTACTTTTTTTTTTTTTTTTAGGAAAACTATAGAATAGTTGTGAATTGCAACATAAAATGAAGATCACATACTGAGTTGAAGTTTGTTTATTTTACTTGTAACGGACAACAACAATTTTATCCAAAATAGTTTTTCCTGCCTTAGTCGATTTATTTCCATTTCACATGCATGCAGCTGTTGTAAAGTTCAGTGTGTTTGTGTAGAACTCTCTCAGACTGTAGGTTCAGTATTCGATAATGTAGAAATCATAAAATAGAAATCTATAACAGTTTGTATGAAGAAAACAATAGGGTGCCAAGACTTCTGAACAGTACTGTGTTTGAGAATATTTATATATCGTTTTTTTTGTGATATCCACCTCTAGGTTTAAAAAAAAAAAAAAAAACAGCGCTGTGTCATGACAGACAGGATAATGTTTGAGTTTAAAATTATTGTTTTGTGTGTAGGTTATGGGTGTTTTACACAGACCTGGCAACCTATAACTGAATCAGTGCAACTGGCCGTGTTTGTTGTTGTTGTTTTTTTTTAAATAAACCTAGAGGTGGATGATAAAAAAAAAACAGATATATAAATATTTTGCGGGTGGCACGGTGGTGTAGTGGTTAGCGCTGTCGCCTCACAGCAAGAAGGTCCGGGTTCGAGCCCCGGGGCCGGCGAGGGCCTTTCTGTGTGGAGTTTGCATGTTCTCCCTGTGTCCGCGTGGGTTTCCTCCGGGTGCTCCGGTTTCCCCCACAGTCCAAAGACATGCAGGTTAGGTTAACTGGTGACTCTAAATTGACCGTAGGTGTGAATGTGAGTGTGAATGGTTGTCTGTGTCTATGTGTCAGCCCTGTGATGACCTGGCGACTTGTCCAGGGTGTACCCCGCCTTTCGCCCGTAGTCAGCTGGGATAGGCTCCAGCTTGCCTGCGACCCTGTAGAACAGGATAAAGCGGCTAGAGATAATGAGATGAGATGAGATAAATATTTTGCACAGGACTGTGCACCTCTGATAACAGAAACAAAGCTCCGGCTCTCTCTGCTCTTAATCTGTTCTGTTCTTTCAGGATTTATTGCGCATGTCACTCTTTGTTGAGTTTTTTATGCCCGAGTTGTTTGAAACCAATCTGGGTTTTTTGTGTCGAATAAAGAAGCAGCTTCACCTGTAAGAAAATCAAAACACTTTCATGAAGGAGCTAACTCGAATGCGAGCAGAAAAAAAAATAAAACGAGATTCTTAAGCAAACTCTTCCTCCCTCACTTCCAACTTTGTTTTTGTAAAATACATTTTAAATATAATCGTGAATTTCTCTGGAGTTTTCAGGCTGAGCTCCTCTCTTTGCATTCTTTAATCACTCATTTCCTCTTTGTTCTTAAAGCATTTGCTTCTATTTGTTAACATTTTCCTTGATAGCGGGGAGACGGTAATGCCTTTTATCTATTTCTCTGTTTGAACAAGCAAAAACAGCGCAAAATTAACCATACTGAAGACAGATTAAACCTTACTTGCATGAAAGACGGTGCCTGTCTGATCCCGGCTGTAATTATCACATGACGCGTGACATCATGCACAAGAGGTCTATAAACAGCACCATGTTACAACAGCGGGGTATATACACAATAACTTGCAAAGCAGTAAATGAAACCGAGACTAAGAAAACAGCCAAGACAATGGCGGATACATAGTGAGGGACGCTTTTAGGAACTGAAATAAAAAGATCAAAAAGCCTAACTTTTGTGGTGCTAGTTTGTAATATATGCTCATTCCAACTTGCCCGGTTGGGAATGTCAGGGACATATCCCACTTGCCTGAATGCATGTTTCACTTGCCCCGGGCAATCGGGCAGTGCTTAATGTCGAGCCCTGTATAAACATATATGAGTGATTCCATGCTTATGGGTACTGAAATGGGGACATGAACTTATTCACCTAAAACCATTTCTTTTTTTACCATCAGGTCACAAAACATGTAATCTTTAATGAATGATATGTTAAAAGATAACTTTAATTTTCTGAGATGTAATAAAAACATATTTATATGCCAAAGTCAAGCCTATGAGTTCCAAAATGATGTCTGTTACATTACTTCTGTTACGATTGTCCATCTCGCGTCTGTTACAAATGAATTACAATCTAGCTATATACCATGTTAATCTTATTGAAAGAATGCGTATGTTTATTCTACTACACATGTTTATTAATTATATTTGCTAAAACATCACCTTCCTATGTTTCAAAAAGTAATTCTACATTGTTAAAATTGAGAATATATATGTCCACAACACTTCTGTTACGTTCTGACTTTGGCATATAAATATGTTTTTATTACATCTCAGAAAATTAAAGTTATCTTTTAACATCTCATTCATTAAAGATTACATGTTTTGTGACCTGATGGTAAAAAAAGAAATGGTTTTAGGTGAATTTTTAAAAATAAGTTCATGTCCCCATTTCAGTACCCATAAGCGTGGAATCACTCATATACAAAACAAGCGTAAAGCCAATAATACTGGCACTTTGCCACACACCGTCACCAAACAAAGCAACACGTTTGAACTTCAACCCTGCACCTGCCATGCATGTCATCATTGTCATGAGGTCACATTTATCCAGCATGGAATTCCTCACAAAAGGGCTAAAACCAAAGGCCTTTCCAAAGACTACACATCCATACAGAAAGCTCCAAGGCATTCAGTGTGTTATTCATTCCAGTGGAGTCACTTGTCTCCCTAGAGACTTACTTCCTGTGCATGAAAGGCCAACCAGTTAATAAAGCACTAATTAAACCAGTTCAGTAAGCTGAGAAAAACACAGTCCTCCCCCCACAATACTCCAATTATAAAATCAGCACTCAGTTGCTTTCAACATTTTTTTTTCTGTAATCATCTAAATGGAGCTCATAAGTAAACTCGAATAGATTGCAGAATCAAAGCCTTTTTGTATGCACGCCAGCACGGAGAGGAAATGGTTTCCCAAGCATGTGCTTACATCATTATACTCTATCAATCAATCAATGTACATGATATAAAATCTAACTTTGAAGAAAACCCTAAAATCGACCGATTTTGCAGAAGTGAATCAGTAAATGTAGTTAGGATATAAGCTCTACCTGAATGTCCTCTGTAGGTCCTGCTGAGCCCAGCGTTTCCTTCTGGCATCATACTCTTCATCCTCAGAGCCTCCTCTGGGTGGTTGAAGCGGAAAAAAGCAGACTGGCCAAAACAAAGCATGCACCCTGTGACACAGAGGAAGCAGCACAAACAATCAAATAAGGCTGCTTGACAAAAAATTTAATTGAAAATCATATCCTATTCACATTTATTAGATTTACCCTAAAGTGGGTGTGGCCTTAAACAGGAAACATGCCCCAGAAAGACCGTCAGTATCGTCTGTGAATTTTGGTACGATTTCAAAGTTCCTGAACTGCAGCTAGTGAGTGACATGTAGCAGTCTCAATAGAGAGGTGTGTGTGGGACTAATCTAAGAGGTGTGCTTGGTCAATTTTTTTTTTTTATTTGTACCCACCTGTGATATTTAGACCACTTCGACCCTGACTGGGCAGTTAAAGATGCAGTAAATGGCTCACACAGTCTCGCCATATACACCCTCCCGTTAATGAACATGGTGTTTCTTTGTTCTTCTTGGCAAACTTTTTTTTTTTTTTAAACGGTGCACCTCCTAGGCAAAATTGTATTTGCATTAATTTAGAACACCATCTAGTCATTCTGAATAATGAATCCATATTCAGTTACATTCTCAATATATACAAAGATTCTTAGTTTCAATTGTTAATAGTTATAAACTTATGATGGCATATTAGGGCCATTGAAGGTAAAAAAAATATATTATATATTATATTGGAATTATATATATATATATATATATATATTCCAAGAAAATAAACTGGAATTTCTGACATTAAATTCGGAAATTTACGAGAAATAGCTCAGATATTCTCCGAGATCATAAAGTCAGAAATTTGTGAGGAAAAAAAAAAAACTTGGAAAAATAGTGTTTTTGACAAGGAACCACATCGCTTCACTCTGCAAGGTTGGATCAATGTGATCGCACCACAGACAGCTGAGCTGAGAGTTATAGGAAATTCAGTCTTAGATTAGATTCACTTTATTCATCCCGCATCAGGGAAATTCACGTGTTACAGTAGCAAGAAAATGTCAAACAGATAACAAATAAAACTGAAACAAAAATTAGACAAACGAAGGATTGAATACAAAGGGCTATTTGCATTATCTACCGTGAAAAAAGTATAGAAAAAACTGCCTTATTGAGAGGCTCGGAAAAATTGCACATTACAGGTAGACTCTGTGTGTGTATATATATATATATATATCTCATCTCATTATCTCTAGCCGCTTTATCCTTCTACAGGGTCGCAGGCAAGCTGGAGCCTATCCCAGCTGACTACGCGCGAAAGGCGGGGTACACCCTGGACAAGTCGCCAGGTCATCACAGGGCTGACACATAGACACAGACAACCATTCACACTCACATTCACACCTACGCTCAATTTAGAGTCACCAGTTAACCTAACCTGCATGTCTTTGGACTGTGGGGGAAACCGGAGCACCCGGAGGAAACCCACGCGGACACGGGGAGAACATGCAAACTCCACACAGAAAAGCCCTCGCCGGCCCCGGGGCTCAAACCCAGGACCTTCTTGCTGTGAGGCGACAGCGCTAACCACTACACCACCGTGCCGCCATATATATATATATATATATATATATACATACACACACACATACACACACTATATTATATATATATATACATATATATATATATATATATATATATATATATATACATACACACACACATACACACACTATATTATATATATATATCACACACACACATCACATTATCTCTAGCCGCTTTATCCTTCTACAGGGTCGCAGGCAAGCTGGAGCCTATCCCAGCTGACTACGGGCGAAAGGCGGGGTACACCCTGGACAAGTCGCCAGGTCATCACAGGGCTGACACATAGACACAGACAACCATTCACACTCACATTCACACCTACTGTCAATTTAGAGTCACCAGTTAACCTAACCTGCATGTCTTTGGACTGTGGGGGAAACCGGAGCACCCGGAGGAAACCCACGCGGACACGGGGAGAACATGCAAACTCCACACAGAAAAGCCCTCGCCGGCCCCGGGGCTCAAACCCAGGACCTTCTTGCTGTGAGGCGACAGCGCTAACCACTACACCACCGTGCCGCCATATATATATATATATATATATACATACACACACACATACACACACTATATTATATATATATATACATATATATATATATATATATATATATATATATATATATATACATACACACACACATACACACACTATATTATATATATATATATATATATATATATATATACACACACACACACATACACACACTATATATATATATATATATATATATATATATATATATATATAAAAATAAAAGTATGCATAAAAATAGTTTAAGGCCTATATTATTGCACATAATTGCATCGATGAGAGATGGCAGAGGTAGTAGAGGTGAAGTAGTGCAAATATAACGACAAACAGATTATTGTTTCTACGTTACAAGTTGTGGATGTTATACAGTCTGACAGCAGCAGGTATGAATGACCTGCGGTATCTCTCCTTCTTACACCGTGGGTGTAGCAGTCTACTACTAAACGAGCTGCTTAAAGCCCCCACAGCCTCATGTAGGGGGTGAGAGGGGTTATCCATGATTGAGGTCAGCTTGGCTAACATCCTCCTCTCACCCACCACCTCAATGGAGTCCAGAGGACAGTCCAAGACTGAGCCAGCCCTTCTGACCAGTTTATTAAGTTTCTTCCTGCCCCTCTCTGAACTTCCACAGCCCCAGCAGACCACAGCGTAGAAAATCGCTGATGCTACCGCAGAGTCATAAAAAGTCCGAAGCAGTGTCCTGCACACACCAAAAGACCTCAGTCTTCTCAAGAGGTGGAGACGACTTTGGCCCTTCTTATACAGGACATCTGTGTTGTTAGTCCAGTTTGTTGTTGAGGTGAACACCCAGGTATTTGTACTCCTCCGCAATCTCAATGTCCAAACCCTGGCTGTTCACTGGTGCAATTTGAGGAGCCGTCCTTCTGAAATCGATCACTACCTCCTTTGTCTTGCTGGCATTGATGCGCAGGTGGTTCAGTTCGCACCAGGCGACAAAGTTGGTGAGGACCTCTCTGTACTCCAGATCATCCCCACCGATCGTCCCGTCCCTTTCTTCCTTGATCGTGCAATATACAAGAAAAGCGCGAAGAGGTTTTCAACTGCCTTTCCCAGAATGCACTGCAGCCGGGAAGAACGTCATTGAGAGTCTTTTTCTTGCAAAGTTCTGACTTCTTATTCTTGGAATTTCTGAATTTTTCTCTCAAATTTATGACTTTATAACATTGGAGAGTTTTTTCTCATAAAGGTATGATTTTAATCTCAAATTCTGAGTTTTTTTTTCTCAGAATGTTACCCCCCGCTTCAGCTCCGTTTTCCTACACCAGCCCTAATATCCCGTCATATAAACTACACACAAACGTCTTGGAGTTACTTTTATTATGTACTTTTGTATTACTTTTTTTTTGTAAATCCACAAAACTCATTTTATATGTAGGGATTCTTTTTCTTTTTAAAAAGGTGCACTATATAGGATTTAGTGGCATCTAGCAGTGAGGTTGCTGACTGCAACCAACTGAATACCCCTCCCTCACCCCTCCCCTTCCAAGCATGTATTAGAACCTACAGTGGCCCTCAGGTGCAAGAATATCTCCCTGCAGACCCACAATTTTACACCAGCAGTTTCTTCCCAGGGCGGCACGGTGGTGTAGTGGTTAGCACTGTCGCCTCACAGCAAGAAGGTCCGGGTTCGAGCCCCGTGGCCGGCGAGGGCCTTTCTGTGTGGAGTTTGCATGTTCTCCCCGTGTCCGCGTGGGTTTCCTCCGGGTGCTCCGGTTTCCCCCACAGTCCAAAGACATGCAGGTTAGGTTAACTGGTGACTCTAAATTGACCGTAGGTGTGAATGTGAGTGTGAATGGTTGTCTGTGTCTATGTGTCAGCCCTGTGATGACCTGGCGACTTGTCCAGGGTGTACCCCGCCTTTCGCCCGTAGTCAGCTGGGATAGGCTCCAGCTTGCCTGCAACCCTGTAGAACAGGATAAAGCGATGAGAGATAATGAGATGAGATGAGTTTCTTCCCAGAGACAGTGCATGTGTGGGCACTTTTTGGTTTATGTTAGTGACTGTTAGGCTAATCAACATTTCAGTCATTGTCAGTGGGTTTCTGAAAAATTGGTGATTAAAAAAAACCTCTCTTTCTTCGCTTTCCGCTCTTCATCTTCATTCTGGTGTTGGATTCAAACTACCAGTTGTTAAACCACAAAAACGCACAAGGCACTCTCTAGAGCCAGTGTTTGGTTTGTCTATTCTGGGCTCCTGTAGAAACATGGCGGCGCAACATGGCGAGCTCTGTGGAAGAGGACCCACTCCCTATGTAGATATGAAGAACTTATTCCAAGCTAATGAAAACACAATGATTCATAGTGACAGGTTATTATACTCTAATGAAAATATAATTAAGGAGGAATATAATAGTCCATTTCTACTAATAGATATCCCTAAGTCCTACTTAGTGCACCTTTAAAGTGCATGTCACGGGTAAATTCAGGAGCAAGATCAATGTAATTCTCCTATTTTATATTAAACTTTGGTCATATCTGTCACATTCTGCATTCTCTGCAATTTTTTTACCTTGCGCAATACCAGAAAAATTCAGTTGAAATCAAGCCATTTGAGGCGAATTAGTCCGCCTCTGAAAAAACTTGGCATTTGGATTTCCCGGGAAACACTGATTTTCATGACGTCGCGTGCGGGACGCCTCCTTCTGAATCCTACGTCAGCGCTGGTTTGTTTATGAGAAAACGACCTGGTGGTTTTCTGCAAATTTCTTCAACGTTATCGTGTAATTATTAAAATGGTTAACAGATGTATCGTAGGAGGGTGTAGCAACACCAATCTTGATGGGATTAGTACTCATCGTTTTCCAAAAGACCGGACAATGAGAGAGAAATGGGAGCGCTTGGTCTACACAGGCTGTGCATTGAAACCGTGCAAAGCTTGCGCAGCCTGCTGGCGCTTCCGCAGGTAACGTCACGAATCTGGCTCCAGACTCCCTTGGGATTTTTCCAGACGTGTTTTGTTATTTTATTTTTTTCTGCTGTAGACAGATGGCCTTGTGCAAAATTACCCTTCTGGATGAGCGTGTAAAGGGACATACTTTCATATAAAAAAAATAATAAAATTGGTCCAGAATATGCACTTTAAGTAAAGATTCAAAATAAAACAATCTCTCTAGCCGTAATTTATGCCATATTTGCATTTTGTATCCCCGTTACTTTAAGTTCAAAAGCGAGCTGGGTGAAAGCGTTAGCTAACAGAGGCGAGATAAAGGTTAATAAGAAACATTCTCCATGGGGGGGGGGGGGGGGGGGGGGGGAGAAAACATGGTAGATGTGGCATTGTGTGTGTGTGTGTGAGTCTGCAATAAAGCTTATTCAAAAATTAAGTCCACGCCATCTCAAATGACAAATTTTCACCAATATTGTCTCACAAGATTAGAAAATACATGGAGGTCTCTTTACCATTTGAACTCTTTTACTGAATTATTATTCGAAAGGCCCAATTCATTGAATTCGACTGTACAGTAATGTGCAAGTGTGGAAAAAAAATACAACAAATATCTATCAAGAGTTTGAAGGAACAGCAGTTTCAAGTATCCTATACTTACATAAATACACATGAACCCAAACTAGGGCTGCTCGATATTGGAAAAAATCAATATCACGATTTTTTCAGTAAATATCGATATCGCGATTTTTAAAACGATATTTATACACCTTTTTTTAAAGCCCTGATCATCAACACCCGAGGCACCGGGCCACATTTTTATAATACAGGCCTCATAGGCTACCTGTCAACCCTTCCCGTTGTACCCTGAAACGCCTTTTACTTAAACTATTTACTGTGCAAGCGCGTACTTTGCATAGGTCCTATAGCCTGCACAAGGCTCACGTTCTCCTCACTCAACATTTCCGATCACAGAGGATGGAGCCAGTGCTGGTATTACCAGTGATTACTGCGTAACGTCCACACTGGCTCGTAGCCAGCCAAGGATAAAATCTCTCTCTCTCACACACACTACAACGTAAGCTTGTGTGTTGTTAAGACACCAACATTAAACACGCACACACACGGACTGGCCATTGGGAGTAGCGGGAGTTTGTGGGCCGGCGGAGAAAAAAAAAAAAAGTTGCGCGCTGGCCTTTAATATGATAAGCAATGTTAACAGTTTCTTTAAGAAACTGTTAACATTGCTTATCATATTAAAGGCCAGTGCGCAACTGTAATAAACAATGTTAACAGTTTCTTAAAGAAACTTAACATTGCTTATCATATTAAAGGCCAGCGCGCAACTGTTTTGTTTTTTTCTCCGCCGGCCCACACTGAACCACCGGGAAAACTCCCGCTACTCCCGATGGCCAGTCCGTGTGTGAACACGCACAATATAGAGACAAGTCCTTAAGAATTAACATACATGAAAATAGCTCAGCGGCATGTAAACATTCCCTGAAAGTGTAGGTGGCACTGCGGCTAGATGCTACGTGAAATGGCACAAAGCAAACACCATGCTTCGCTCAGTCAACAGACAAAATCCACGAACCCAGTAGTACTCCTACTACTGTGGGTTAGTGTTCTGTGGCCAAAAACACCCTATGCACAGTCATTCCAAAACATCCCCACTAGTTGCAGGTTATGTCTCAAATACAGATATGCGTTGTGGATTAAGCGATCTATTTTCAAGCATCAGGCTTCTCTTCCTTCATCTTCCAAATGTGGACTCCGCTATCTTTTTGGCATGTCAGCATTGAAATACCATTTGCAGAGATATTTCACTCGCCATTAAGAAAAGTAAAAGCAACACATGATTAGGGCTACATGATTAGCAGGGGGACACCGTTTTAAGCGCACGGAATTTTAAAAACAATGTAATTACATCTGAGTCCATCTACATCGCGCAATAAACCCGTCCTTAGCAGAACCTACTTCAAAGCATGATGCTAGCTGCAGATGCACAAGTCAAAATCAAATGAACCCAAGTAAACATGCCGCGGCGGGCAACATTAATAACCAAATTGCCTTACCTTAAAACGCTGCCTTGACCACAGGACGACTCGCAATTATTCCACTTAAATCCACACGGTTTAACACATCTAACACAGCTAGCAAGCTGGATATGTGCTAATATTGTTGTGCTTGTTTTCTTCCGTAGATGCCATTTTTACATTACCCAGTCCCACATCCAAAAATATGACGCAAATATGTTAATTGTATTATTATAACTATTAGCAAGCAAATCAAACAACATATTAACAAATCAATATATCAAATCACCCGACACGTATGAAAACAGAAGAATTGATTTTTTACTGTTGCGGAGATATTGCGGGAGTAGAATGGATGACGTATGCAAGGCTACGGTGTGCCTTAGGGAACAGAAGGGTTCGTTTTACCTTACTGTCACGTCAATGTTATTGTTGTTTTATTGCCATTGTAGAAATATTGTGCACGTCCCTTTCGACAAATGACAAAAAATCGTTTCATATCGATATTATGAATTTTGATATCGTTTGACACCAATATCGATATCGCGATAAAAATACGATATATTGCACAGCTCTAACCCAAACACACACACCCACCCACACACACACACCCACACACACACACACACCACTTCCTGCTCTGCAGTGATTAAGGAGACGGGTGAATCAATACTATGTTTGTTACACTGGCCATAAATTATGACTCAGGCCTCCATTTCATAATGAACAGTGACAGTCCAGGAAGCACGCGACGAACATGAAGGATGTAAATTACAGCACCAGATATGAGCTGTCACACCTGCACTAGCTAAGGCAAGTTGGATTTAACCCTGATGCTCGAAAACAATAACTCCGCTGACCTGGGCATGAAATTGATTATGCATTCACAACAATGTAATTCATATTCGGAGCCTGTCCTGAGCAGTCTCTGTCTCTCTCAGCGAATTGATATTGATGCGGTCTTTCTTTTGATTACAGCATATACATTTATATCTCTCGGTTGGGTCAGATTTATTCCGGACAGCAAAGACAAATCAGTCCAACATCTGAACTAATATATGTGTAATATGTGCTATTTAAGATCATAAGCCCTAAGTTGCAAACTTCCTGGAGTCTAACCCTACCTTCATGTCAAACGTAGTGAGAGCGTCAAAACAACTGGAAGTCCTTCATTTTCTATGTGAGCTAGCGTCTCTGGGCGGCGAGCTGCGGTATTTTCTATGTGGCGGCGTGTCTTGGGCGGTTGGGGCGTCAGAATAAAGTTCAAGTCCAGGCAAACTTTATGGTAATGAGCTATGATGCAATTCAGTAGCAACCAATCTTAGTTAGACGTGCTCCACTATAAAGAACATGAGTGAACACAGTTGTGTAAAATTTAGTTCTGTTCAAAGCATTTCTAAGTACAACTGAGGAGAAATTAATAATTGTGGTGGCTGGTTTCCCCATTATTTATGATGCGTCCCTGTTTGCAACACTATTTATAGGAAACGTTTTCGCTCTAGAATGCTTGTTTTATTTATTTAATTCATGTTTTAATCCCTTGGCTCAAAACGCCACCAATTTGACCAATTCCAGTAATTAGCCACTAAAATTCAACCAGGGCCTGGACCACAGTTACTGTAATACAGGCTACTCACAAAGAAACCTTAATGTTAAAGGAACAGTCCACCGTACTTCCATAATGAAATATGCTCTTATCTGAATTGAGACGAGCTGCTCCGTACCTCTCCGAGCTTTGCGCGACCTCCCAGTCAGTCAGACGCAGTCAGACGCGCTGTCACTCCTGTTAGCAATGTAGCTAGGCTCAATATGGCCAATGGTATTTTTTGGGGCTGTAGTTAGATGCGACCAAACTCTTCCGCGTTTCTCCTGTTTACATAGGTTTATATGTCCAGTGACATGAAACAAGTTCAGTTACACAAATTGAAACGTAGCGATTTTCTATGCTATGGAAAGTCTGCACTATAATGACAGGCGTACTAACACCTTCTGCGCGCTTCGGCAGCGCATTGATACGGAGCTCAGATATCAATGCGCTGCCGAAGCGCGCAGAAGGTGTTAGTACGCCTGTCATTATAGTGTGGACTTTCCATAGCATAGAAAATCGCCACGTTTCAATTTGTGTAACTGAACTTGTTTCATTACTGATTGTGGGTTGACTCTCATTAAAACAGGACGGGTGTTATAACTTATGCAATAGACATGTACATGCATGCATTTTCACTGATAAAACGTAAAAGGCTCATTAAATAATCAGATGAACTGAGACAATCACATTCTGAAGCAAATTAAATAATCTTATACCGGTAACTTAAAACACACAATACAAGTTACATGTATTAATCTAAATGCAGGTCAACAACGTATTTTTGTTGTTTTATATCCAAATGAGAGTCGGAGCTTACCCGTCTGAAATCTCGCTTCTTGAAGGCCAATCTGGTGGCCGACTGTTTTGAAACAATCTGACTTTCAGTTCTCCGTTCATTCACTTCTTCCACGTAAGGGCGAGATGGCAGCGATATCCAGTTTAGAAATAAGACGGCTGCTACACTCATTCTCTCCATACTGTGTACTCCGCCATTATTGCTCAGGTCAGGCAATTACTGAAACCCGGGACGGAACGGGATGTCACCGGTTTTAGCAACAACCGCGGGGAGGTCACTGCCCGAGCGATATGTCCCATCCCATGTTTTACCAACAACCCGCGGCTCATGCTCCAGGAGGACTGGTGCAACTGAACTCACTTTAAAAAAATAAATACTTTCCTTTTCTTGTTTTCTTTTTCTTTAATTGTCGGTACTGCACCCTCTTTCAATACAGGCTTATAGCCAACACTCCTCAACGGATCAGAGGTCTCATACGAGTCTTCAGTAAAATGTGCAGAGCAGAGGAGAGACCACTTCACAATGTCCACGTGAACAACTTGCAAAACACGTCCAAATCTTTGCAGTTTGAACATTCTTGGGCCATGAATGCAACGTAAATCCACCTTCTGTCGTGTTGCTGCACCTGCCAAAAACACATCTGCGTGGCATGGCGATAAATTAGCTTAAAATGGAGGATCGGAGTTGCAGTCAGCTCTGTGTTTTAGTATAGCGGAAATGGCAACGAGACCGATAGACTTCCTGTTGTGACGTTACGGACGTCAAGGTCATTCACTCAGACCGCTACCTATATAAATCACTATAATCGTAAAAATTACTATATTAGATTTATTGTTAACGCTTAAAACTATTCCTGTGCCATTCCTGAGGTCTCAAGGCATTTATAAACGAAAGTGAGGCCATGGCTCTGCGTATATGCTTAAACTGATCAGTGGCACAAAGATACCAGTTGACGTGTTTGCTTTGCGGGCCCTTTAAACAAAGTTTGCAAGACGAAGCATTCCAAGCGAACTTGTAGCCGCCTATTTCATCTACGTCAAAGAGCGTCCATGAACTTTGACAAGGCAGCCAAAGCAAATATTAACACTTTCGCCGCCATTGATCTGAACGTATCATAATACTTGTTACATGAACAAAATACATTAGATCATCTCTCCTAAAAACACCGTTTCATGGCTCACTTCTCTTCTTATCAAATGGCCAAAAATGGCACAAACTGTCACACGCACACACAACCTTGTGAGAGTTCACGCACAAAACCGTCTCTATGGTTTATATTATGGTGCGAAAAACAAAAAACATTCAGTGAATGGCAGTTCTGTGGGAAGAAACACCTTGTTTAAGAGAGAGGTCAGAGAAGAATGGCTATACACATCTGAGCTGATGGAACTAATGTAACTTATACCCTGTCCACACTAGGGATTTTGTACCGATACGAAACTACTTTCGTACCGCAACACCTGTCCACACTAGCAACTATACCGGTAATGTAGCGGTATAACTGTATCGGTACGAAACCCACAAATGTATGGGTTTCGTACCGGTAGAGTATCGGTACTGTAGCGCTTCGCTGTAGTGTGGACAGATGAAGCGGCTCTGTATCGATACAAATATAATGCGCAAAGTCACACACCTCAATCGATGTCTTCGCTGAATAAAATAGTGAAGAACGGAGATTCGTTTGTTTCTTTCTCAACTGCCTCGCGCGTTTTATACGATTCGACTGAATAAATGACCACCAGAAATACAGACTGTACATTGACAACAAAAAGCACACACACGTTGTTTCATCCGTACGGAAGCCAAGAGAGGCCCTTCATATAATCCTTTTTTTATTCACCTTGTTATCCCGAGATAACGACATAATTAATTCAGGATCTCGAGAAAACAACACAACTAATTCGAGATCTCGAGAAAACAAAACCGTTATTTCGAGATCTCGAGAAAACAAAACAATTATTTCGTGATCTCGAGTAAACAGCTGAGAAATGGTTCATTCAGGTGCGCCAAGAGACTTGTGATATGCTGACTTTGGGGCTATTTCTCATTCTGTATAGACGCAACTTTGGTCATTAGAATGTCTGGAATAATCGATCACCTAATAAGGCAATATTTTGATCAGGGGTTGACACAGGGAGAGATTGCATTAAGTCTTTTAATAAGGGATAATTTCAAAATTAGTCCGCGGCACCTCCGCAGAAGACTGGCCCGGCTTCGTCTCTACCAACGGAGATACAGTGATCCAGCTGAGATCACAGAATAATTGTTTTGTTTTCTCGAGATCTCGAAATAACGGATGCCATATATTCTAGGAAGTTACTTGGTAACCACGGAAACATTTCGCGCACGCGCATTTCAACTACTGTGAAAGAAAACCGCAAACATTTCTCGCTAGTGTGGACAGATGCACTAAACTGTACCGGTATACTTTGTATCGATACAGTTATACCACTTTCGTACCGGTATAAGTGTGAACACATCATAACTGTATCGGTACGAAACCCACAAATGTATGGGTTTCGTACCGGTAGAGTATCGGTACTGTAGCGCTTCGCTGTAGTGTGGACAGATGAAGCGGCTCTGTATCGATACAAATATAATGCGCATGCGCAAAGTCACACACCTCAATCGATGTCTTCGCTGAATAAAATAGTGAAGAACGGAGATTCGTTTGTTTCTCAACTGCTTCGCGCGTTTTATACAATTCGACTGAATAAATGACCACCAGAAATACAGACTGTACACTGACAACAAAAAGCACACACACGTTGTTTCATCCGCCATATATTCTCGGAAGGAAGTTACTCGGTAACCACGGAAACATTTCGCGCACGCGCATTTCAACTACCGTGAAAGAAAATCGCAAACATTTCTCGCTAGTGTGGACAGATGCACTAAACTGTACCGGTATACTTTGTATCGATACAGTTATACCACTATCGTACCAGTATAAGTGTGAACACAGCATTATATAAGCACCCTTTGCAATCAGGGTGAGCAGAAAAGCATCACAGAATGTACAACATGTTACCCGTTGAGGTGGATGGGCTACAAGGGGGGGGAGCCACATTGAGTTCCACTCCTCTCAGCCAAGATCAGGAATCTGAGGCCATGGTGAGAACAGGCTCAAGACTGGACAGTTGAAGATTGGAAAACTGTTTTGTCTAGCCCAATTAATCTTGATTTATTCTCCAACATGCAGATGATAGTGTCATATTATGATATCAACGGCACGAATCCACCGTCTGATCTAATAATATCACGTGAAATATGTGCTGTCTATGATCATAGGTCCCAAGTTGTAAACTTCCTGTACTCTAATACTTGTTACATAAAAACAAGAAAATAGGTCATCTATGCTACAAAGACTGTTTCCAGGCTCACTTGTCTTCTGTCACACACATTAAAAGGGAACTAAAGTCGTTTTTAAACTGGCTTTATTTCTTAATTAACGTGTTATTCAATTACGTTTTCGGTTTTATTAACTTTAGGCCATTATTAAAAAATGTTCTGTTTCTGGTCAGGTGAGTGCCGTTGAAATTTTTTTTTTTACGCTGTTTTTTCGACATTTTTGGGGGCTTTTTTCACCTTTATTGGATAGGACAGTGTAGAGACAGGAAACAAGCAGGAGAGAGAGACAGGGAGGGATCGGGAAATGACCTCAGGTCGGACTCGAACCAGGCTCCCCAGATTTATGGTGTGGCGCCTTATCCACCTGAGCCACGACGTCCCCAGGTTTTTTGACATTTTTTTTCGGGTTCATAAATCTAAAATCGAACTTGACATTTACGCATTCCCAGGGCTTTCCACTAAGGCTCATACTAGCCAGCCATGACAAATAAGTAGCCAGCCGGGGGGGGGGGGGAGTAAACACAAAAACTCCTGTGCACGCAGTTCCCAGGATTAAATGTATTTTCCACAGACCATTTATTTATTCACTTTACTCAAATACAAAGTAAAATGGCAGTAAATCTTCTTTCTTTTCTTGCGTATTGCATCATGAGGCGTTCCTGGCTTGTAAATCTCTTATTTTCGGTGCATGACACATTCATGCAACTGAGCACGCTATGAATTAACAACGGTCTGCAGTGGTGGCTACACAATTAAACACTCGGCGAACATTTCTCCATTTGTGTATGAAAATACACTCCAACCACTCAGTTTGGGTTCATTTACAACCAGTGGTGTCTTTTGATGCCAGCACGTAATTGAACGAGAGAAGACTGGTTTACCGGAGACAAAATAAGCGTCATCTCTGCTTCTGTTCCCTCCCCGACACACTACTGCCTCCGCCGAGTGCGCGCGCGCACACACACCGCATGTCGGGGCCGCGGATGAGTTACTCTCCCTTGAAGTCTGCGGGGAATTTGTGGTTATTATCGGTACAAACAGCACGAATCACAACTTAAATGAGTGCGGTTCAGTTTGACATTATTGTCAGTCCGTTAGATAAACATTTAATTTTATTAAAATCGAAAATTAATATTCAGAGCCTGTAGGCTACAAAAATAATAGTCATTAAAGTAGTCAGCTGTATGGCCAGCAGCTGGCGCTTGTGGAAAGCCCTGCATTCCGCGCAGAATATAGAACTGAATCAGCTCTGCGCATGCGCCGTGCGGCACAAAAAAATAACAGCCACCATGAAGGCAGGAGATCCGGAGTTTTCAAACATTTGCTTAAGTGTGAAATCGCAAAATGGTATTCTAGCGAACAACAAAATAGTAAAGATTCAGAAAAACAAATCATTCAGTGATCATTTTAATAGTGTAATTTCATCCGAACTAGGCCTAACGGTCAATTTAGAACTACAAAAAGTCCGTGTGTCGGGCATTTTAAGTACCTTTGTAAAAGTTTTGCAAATGTTGCAGTCAGCATTTAAAATGCTAACTTAAAGTTTTTGTACAAGTTTCAGTTGATTAAACTGTCATATTTTATTAAATGTGTCTGCTTTTGTAATAAAAAAAAGTACTGAAAGAAAAAGCAAACACAGCATTGCGATTTCTTATCCATCCATATATATAAAAAAAAAAATCTCTCCCTCCCGACTGAAATTTTTTTTGCTCACCCGGTGGACAGGAAACGGATTTTTTTTTAAGGATGGCCTTATATCGTGACTCGTATTGGCATATTATATTGGTTTTTAGCCATGTTGAATGTAGTCCGTTTGGTCCACGGCAGGCATCGCTTATCCGTGCGATCTTCACGAGATTTGTGCGAGACTTCAAACGTGAAGTGTCAGCGCCGCCATTTTGAAAACTGTTTACACAGCAGCCAGATCGCCATGTCATTCCAATTTAGATTAATTTCGAGATTTGCCAGCTTCATCAGTGATGGAGTGTCAGTCCTGCACGCGCGCCGTGAACAAGGCGCACCTGAGCTCAATTAAGGAACTATGTGTTTGCTTATTTAAGGACTGTGCTGATGCGTTTGCATCGCGAAGTATTACGATACGCGTTACCGAGCCTTTCTACCTGGTGTCTTGATTTCCTGTTTCACGATCCTTGTGCCCGTTTCTCGTTTTTGTCCTCACTTAGCCTTGGATGTGCTGTTTGCGCCTCAACCGACCCTTTTGCCTGTATTCTCGTTTTTTATCTCGCCTGCTGTTTTGGATTGTTTGCCTGTGTATATATATATATTCTGCACTTTTACACTGTATACTTCTGCACATACATCCGCCTCCCTCGCGTATGTGACATGGAGATAATTCCATACGATTTCGGAGCAACGTGGAGTAGAGAACAGTTGGAAAGATGATAAGATAAGGACTAGTCCGTCGCGCTGGTATTTATGTCATTACTGTCACACAATTAAAACGTGCCAGATCAGGCGGCTGGTGGGTTTTCGCATGTATGTATTTTTGTGATAAATGCATATTATACTGAGCGCATTTCCCACATAATCCTCACTAAGGTTTCAGACAGCGCTACAAAACGGCGTCCCCACTACATAATGCCCTATATAGTGAATAGGGAGCGATTTCAGACACAGGGAAAACTTCCGGCTTGATTACGTCAGCATTCGAAGGAGGGTGCGCACGTCTTTTGACAACGTTGGCAGATGTCGGTCACTTTGATTTCCGCTGTACGTTTTACTTCCGTCCTACGAAGTCTCGCACAGGTCTCAGCGAATCTCGTTTACGGCCATTGCTTTGACATATGGACTGATATATTACAGAGCATATTTCAAACACTCATAACTTGCTTTAGCAGTGACAAAATAGCTGTCAGAAATGCATTCCAACATTTTATAACATGTAGGAAATAGAATTTTGATAATAAAAATTGCCTTCAGTTCCCTTTTAAACTCAGAGTTCAGATGTATGGAAATAGTAATGGGTCTTTTTCAGTCCTCTGTGTTTTAATCCGTCATGTTAAATTTTGACATAAAAGTGAAGCCACCATGTATTAGGATTGAGAATGGAGAGATAATAGATATGAACTTCTAAAACCTGTTTGTCAGCGATTGTGAATTCTTTGGAGTTACAGTTTGACTTATGATGGGTGAAGGTGGTAAATCTAGTTGAACTTTGCCAGGTCCGGGGCAGAGCTTTGTGGACAGGGGTGGGAATTGGGGTGGGCTAAAAGAGTAATTAAAAAAAAAAAATCAATCATTCGCATTTTGAACTCACCAACTTAACTGGTCAGAGAATTAACACTGGGGGGAAAACGACCAAATCATACTTAATGCTCCTTTAACTAACTAACTAGATAGATATTGTTCTGCAGTAAAATTGCAGAATAACTAACTAGTTATAAAGCGAGATAATAACCATACAACATCACACCATTTAGACATATACGTTCGTGAGCCGTAGACATCCTGTAACCTGCACAGGTAAATTTCTGTTCTTCTAAATAAACAAACAAACCGCTTGCCAGCCAGCTAGATTGTCAGGATGGAGCGAAAACATAGCGCGTTACCAAAATCATAAATATTCATACCCTCCATCCAGCCATTATCTGTAGCAGCTTATCCTGTCCTGCAGCGTTGCAGGCAAGCTGGAGCCTATCCCAGCTGACTACGGGCGAAAGGCGGGGTACACCCTGGACAAGTCGCCAGGTCATCGCAGGGCTGACACATAGACACAGACAACCATTCACACTCACATTCACACCTACGGTCAATTTAGAGTCACCAGTTAACCTAACCTGCATGTCTTTGGACTGTGGGGGAAACCGGAGCACCCGGAGGAAACCCATGCGGACACGGGGAGAACATGCAAACTCCGCACAGAAAGGCCCTCGCCGGCCACAGGGCTCGAACCCAGGACCTTCTTGCTGTGAGGCAGCAGTGCTAACCACTACACCACCTATATCCTGGCATATTTAATGAGGTCACAACAACGCCTCGTTGGATATTATTAATTATTAGTAGTATTTTTAAAAAGCATGCTACATTTACTTTCCTAGTTAATTAAGGGTAACTAGGAAGCAAATAGTGAATAATTAGGGTCACCTGTTTTCACAGAAAACTGCTGCTTATACACTACCGTTCAAAAGTTTGGGGTGACTTTGAAATGTCCTTATTTTTGAAAGAAAAGCACTGTTCTTTTCAATGAAGATCACTTTAAACTAATCAGAAATCCACTCTATACATTGCTAATGTGGTAAATGACTATTCTAGCTGCAAATGTCTGGTTTTTGGTGCAATATCTCCATAGGTGTATAGAGGCCCATTTCCAGCAACTCTCACTCCAGTGTTCTAATGGTACAATGTGTTTGCTCATTGCCTCAGAAGGCTAATGGATGATTAGAAAACCCTTGTACAATCATGTTAGCACAGCTGAAAACAGTTGAGCTCTTTAGAGAAGCTATAAAACTGACCTGGTGCCCTGTGTCTGGTCGGAGTTTTATCACACCGCTCCTGTAGAGGACGGCCCCATGAGGACAGTTGAGGGTTATACCTGGAGGATGCTCTGGACTCTTAGGCTACATCCACACGACAACGGCAACGAGATGTTATTTTAAAAAAATATCGCGTCCAAATGGGCAACGATCAGTAAAATATCAGGTCCATATGGCAACGCAACGCTTGCTGAAAACGATGCAATACACATGCCACACCTCTAGGGGCGCTGTAAGACGGTCCCTTCGGAGACACCAGAACAATAGAAGAAATAAGGACGCATGCGCATAAAGTATTATGCGCGAGACTTCATATTAGCCACAAAGTCAGAAAAATCTGTTCGTAAAATTACATTATAATGACCAAATACAATGAAAAGTATTTTTCCAGTCTCACCTGTGAAAGGTAATCCCATGTGATCTCGTTTGGACGGTAAACCTGTTGGTACAGTTAAACGCAGCACATGAATGAGGCATCTTTATTCTCCGCTTTGACCCATCCAATATGGCGGCGAGGATGACGTATGATTCTACGCGGAAGGCGACGTCTTTAATGGTCTGGAATAAATTGAATGCTACACGTTGATGGATTAATTTGTTCTTCTACGCCCTTTTTGAGGAATGTATTGTAGGACTTAAACCAACATCTGAAGAGGTGAGATCGCTCCTTTTTTTCCCTATTTTTGCTGGCGGGATTGACTCTGCCCTAAGGGCAGAGTCTCTCTCTCTCTCTCTATCTCTCACTTTGCACCATTACACAATAAATATTCACAGTGAAAATATTTTGTAAGCGCATTTCATGAACCAAGTTATAGGATTTGTTGACAACTTGCATCGAGTTCGTTACACTTCTACCCGGCGTGAAGCACTCACAGTCATGTGGTTGTGACATCATCATAAACAAATCCGTTCTACTCATCCAGACGACTTCACAACGGCAACGTTGCCAGATCTTTCCACTCTGGAACCCGTTCTCAAAAGATTGCGTTTTGGGGTACCCAAAACGCTGGTTCCGTGTGGACGCCAGGCTGAAATGATAAACAATTGTATCGGATTCACCTGAATCCATTGCCGTGTGGACAGGGCCTTACAGTAATGCTTTTATGGCTGAGGACTACAGTTGACTTGCTAACTTTAGGACTGCAGTTATCATGAACAGTTTTGCACTCAAGTTTCCATCAATGAAGAGTTACAACATCAACGAAACTGTCCTCATGTTAAAATTTAATATTATAGTCAGGTTGTCTGTTGTTGCCCAAATGAGGATGGGTTCCCTTTTGAGTCTGGTTCCTCTCGAGGTTTCTTCCTCATGTCGTCTGAGGGAGTTTTTCCTTGCCACCGTCGCCACAGGCTTGCTCATTGGGGATAGATTAGGGATAAAATCAGCTCATGTTTTAAGTCGTTCAAATTCTGTAAAGCTGCTTTGCGACAATGTTTATTGTTAAAAGCACTATACAAATAAACTTGACCTTCCTTTGAGCAGATTGAGTTTCTGGGGCATTACATTTGTGGGGTCGATTAAATGCTCAAAATGGCCAGAAAAATGTCTCGACTATATTTTCTATTCATTTTACAACTTATGGTGGTAAATAAAAGTGTGACTTTTCATGGAAAACACAAAATTGTCTGGGTGACCCCAAACTTTTGAATGGTAGTGTGTGTGTATATATATATATATATATATATATATATATATATATATATATATATATATGTGTGTGTGATTCCACGCTTATGGGTACATGAACTTATTTTTAAAAATTCACCTAAAACCATTTCTTTTTTTTACCATCAGGTCACAAAACATGTAATCTTTAATGAATGATATGTTAAAAGATAACTTTAATTTTCTGAGATGTAATAAAAACATATTTATATGCCAAAGTCAAGCCTATGAGTTCCAAAATGATGTCTGTTGCATTACTTCTGTTACGATTGTCCATCTCGCGTCTGTTACAAATTAATTACAATCTAGTTATATACCATGTTAATCTTATTGAAAGAATGCGTATGTTTATTCTACTACACATGTTTATTAATTATATTTGCTAAAACATCACCTTCCTATGTTTCAAAAAGTAATTCTACATTGTTAAAATTGAGAATATATATGTCCACAACACTTCTGTTACGTTCTGACTTTGGCATATAAATAGGCTTTTATTACATCTCAGAAAATTAAAGTTATCTTTTAACATATCATTCATTAAAGATTACATGTTTTGTGACCTGATGGTAAAAAAAAAAAAAGGAAATGGTTTTAGGTGAATTTTTAAAAACAAGTTCATGTCCCCATTTCAGTACCCATAAGCGTGGAATCACTCATGTATATATATATAATAGAAGAGGATTTACCAACCAACAGAGACTTCCACACAGTCCAAGTATCATGACTGAGCTAGCTATAAAGCAAGATGTGGATTAGATTGCAGAAAGTCAAACAAAAAGCAACAATTCACCTTAGAAATTATTTACTTACATTTATATCCGGTTGTAAGACATTAGAAAGCGCAGTTAAGGAGATGCTGCGACCTTTTAGGAACAAAATATCCAAACTGGTTTCCCCTCAGGACGCTGTGCAGCTCTTCACCTCCCTCACGGCTTTGTGATGCTAATGAGGTTAATGTCCGTCCACTTATTGACTTTCTCTTTTCACACAAAAGATACCAGATGTCTACAGTCCACCTGTCTCTGCGTTAAAGCTCCAAACCAAGCCAAGCCAAAGGGAAGAGGAAGAAGAAGAAGAAGAAAAAAGCCCATATGCTTACGGGATAACAAACACACACGTCTGGAGGGTAACTTGAAAGAAAGAAGAAGGAAAAAAAAGAAAAGAAAAGATAAAGTGTCCCTTCTCTTAGCGCACGCGCTGTTAAGTTACTATTAAATTAACCGGAAATAGTTTTGTTAGAGAAAGAAAGAGCGAGCGAGCTCGGGTGAACACTAGGCCATACAGCTGAGGACCAGAACCGACAGGGTGCTGAACAGCTGTCCCAGTGCCGACCGGCCGGCTGTCTCTCTCTCTCTCTCTCTCTCTCTCTCTCTCTCTCTCTCATATAAGCGATATTATTGTCATGCAGAGCTGAAACGGAAGGAGGAGGCGGCCACCAATCTGCTGAACGCTATTAACACCGGCCAACTGTTACTGAAGCGCATATGTAATGAATAGGCCATTTGCAGGAATTGGTCACGTGTCAGTTTTCCCCATAGCAACAAGCCCGTGGTAGCCAAGCTAACTTGACATTCCTTGACAACCATACACTACCGTTCAAAAGTTTGGGGTCACCCAGACAGTTTTGTGTTTTCCATGAAAAGTCACACTTTTATTTACCACCATAAGTTGTAAAACGAATAGAAAATATAGTCAAGACATTTTTCTGGCCATTTTGTATGGAATCAATTTTGTGCCAAAAATGTTCATAGAATACTTTTGAAATCTCATCTCATCTCATTATCTCTAGCCGCTTTATCCTTCTACAGGGTCGCAGGCAAGCTGGAGCCTATCCCAGCTGACTACGGGCGAAAGGCGGGGTACACCCTGGACAAGTCGCCAGGTCATCACAGGGCTGACACATAGACACAGACAACCATTCACACTCACATTCACACCTACGGTCAATTTAGAGTCACCAGTTAACCTAACCTGCATGTCTTTGGACTGTGGGGGAAACCGGAGCACCCGGAGGAAACCCACGCGGACACGGGGAGAACATGCAAACTCTGCACAGAAAGGCCCTCGCCAGCCCCGGGGCTCGAACCCAGGACCTTCTTGCTGTGAGGCGACAGCGCTAACCACTACACCACCGTGCCGCCCACAAATCAAAATATAAAACAAAAAAAAGTCAAATTTTTTTAGACTGGCAAACAAATTATTCGTGTAATCGTGCAAAATATCAGTCTATTACTCTTCAGAAACCTTTTATTTTTGTTCCGCGTCTCTCAGTTTTGTTTGATGTAATTTATTTTGGTTGCGATTCCAGCTTTCTTGTTTGCGCTCCCTGACTTTTTGCTTGCAGTTTTGGCACAAACTTCACGTGTGGGTGGGCTGTCCAGGTACGCATTCCCATTGGCTAACTTGTGTTTGACTGACAGCTCTGCTCAGTGGGGGGGGGGGGGGGGGGGGAGGTTTCTAAGGTGAGTGTGGGACTGAGTGATTGCATGAAAAGAAAGAGAGAGAGATAGAGAGAGAGAGAGAGAGAGAGAGAGGTGGTGTGTGTGTGTGTGTGTGTGATTCTAAAAGGTGACTGTAAGGCCCTGTCCACACGGCAACGGATTCAGGTGACTCCGATACAATTGCTTATCGTTTAGGCCTGGCGTCCACACGGCACCGGCGTTTTGGGTGCCCAAAACGCAATCTTTTTGAGAACGGGTTCCAGAGTGGAAAGATCTGGTAACGTTGCCGTTGTGAAGTCGTCTGGATGAGTAGAACGGATTTGTTTACGATGACGTCACAACCACATGACTGTGAGTGCTTCACGCCGGGTAGAAGTGTAACGAACTCGATGTGAGTTGTCAACAAATCCTATAACTTGGTTCATGAAACGCGCTTACAAAATATTTTCACTGTGAATATTTATTGTGTAATGGTGCAAAGTGAGAGAGAGAGAGACTCTGCCCTTAGGGCAGAGTCAACCCCGCCAGCAAAAATAGGGAAAAAAAGGAGCGATCTCACCTCTTCAGATGTTGGTTTAAATCCTACAATACATTCCTCAAAAAGGGCGTAGAAGAGCAAATTAATCCATCAACGTGTAGCATTCAATTTATTCCGGACCATTAAAGACGCCACCTTCCGCGTAGAATCATACGTCAGCCTCGCCGCCATATTGGATAGGTCAAAGCGGAGAATAAAGATTCATGTGCTGCGTTTAACTGTACCAACAGGTTTACCGTCCAAACGAGATCACATGGGATTATCTTTCACAGGTGAGAAACAACAAATTAATCCATCAACGTGTAGCATTCAATTTATTCCGGACCATTAAAGACGCCGCCGATTTCTGTGTGAGAGAGACTATGAAGTGAGGTGTGTGTGAGTGAGTGAGTGAGTGAGTGAGTGAGAGAGAGAGAGAGAGAGGGGGGGGGAAGGTTTCTAAGGTGAGTGTGGGACTGAGTGATTGTATGAAAAGAAAGAGAGAGGGAGAGAGAGAGAGAGGTGGTGTGTGTCTGATTCTAAGGTGAGTGTAAGATTTCTGTGTGAGAGAGTGACTATGATATGAGGTGTGTGTGTGTGTGTTCTGAGCTAGGTGTATTTCTGTGAAACACCGTGTTGACACTCTTGTTGTGAATACAAACTATGACAAGAAAGATGTGTGATTATTGTCCAGTATGAACCAAAAGTCTAGTTTTGAACATCACCTCTAACCAGAGAGAGAGAGAGAGAGAGAGAGATACAGTTTCTGTAGCAGGGGCGAAATTTCCAGCGCCCCAAAACCATTAAATTCGGCGATGCTGATTGGCCAAATATTTATTATTTTTCCCTAGCAACCATACACGATTGGCTATTTCGCTGCACTTCTGGGGCGCCTTGACGAGCACCCAAGAAGAGAAATGATACGAGTCTGTTGGTGGAAATTCACTGTTGAATGAGAGTCAGTTGGTGGAAATGTTGTTTAAATAATTCAGATTGAATGTAGGCACACACTATTAAGTAAAACTGACATTGATAATAAAATTTCTATATTATATTTTTCCCCTCCACATCTGGGAGGATGGGCGGCATGGTGGTGTTGTGGTTAGCGCTGTCGCCTCGCAGCAAGAAGGTCCAGGTTCGAGCCCCGTGACCAACGAGGGCCTTTCTGTGCAGAGTTTGTATGTTGGCCACATGGGTTTCCTCCAGGTGCTCCGGTTTCCCCCACAGTCCAAAGACATGCTTAAAAAAAAGTTAAAGTCTTTCCCACGCCTTACAGTACCTGGTATTCCTAGGCAGTCTCCCACTCAAGTACTAACCAGGCCCAATCTGTATGTGGCACATCGGGCGGCGCTGATCTCCGTTTCCATAGCCCTCGGCCTCTCGCCTATTACATAGCTAGGGTTACAGTGGGGGGCTAGTCCTCTGGTAACCACGAGAGTTTAACTCCCCATGCACATCTGTATTGCAGCGTGCCTTGCCAGATGGCAGTAGGTACCATTTTTTATGATGGTCTTTGGTATGACCCGACCGTGAATAGAACTCACGATCTCCCGATCGAGAGGCAGACACACTACCACTAGGCCACTAGTCGGTCCCCGAAGACATGCAGGTTAGGTTAACTGGTGACTCTAAATTGACCGTAGGTGTGAGTGTGAATGGTTGTTTGTATCTATGTGTCAGCCCTGTGATGACCTGGCGACTTGTCCAGGGTGTACCCCGCCTTTCACCCATAGTCAGCTGGGATAGGCTCCAGCTTGCCTGCGACCCTGTAGAAGGATAAAGCGGCTAGAGATAATGAGATGAGACATCTGGGAGGGTGGTGCCCGAGCGCCCCCTATGGGCCAGCTGACACGGCCAATGATTCGCTTTAACTTACGACAGAAGTTAAAACCACAAACTTTCTCCAAGCACACACAAAAATTCGGGTCAAAGAAGACAGTAGAAAAGGTAAAAACAGCTATTATAGAAATGGATTGCTTCGCATTGCCAGTCAAACTCTTATGGTTGTCAAGGAATGTCAAGTTAGCTTGGCCACCACAGGCTTGTTGCTATGGGGAAAACTGACACGTGACCAATTCCTGCAAATGGCCTATTAAATTGACCTGCACAGACACTCAACTCGGGTCAAAACAACCCATTTAATTTTCTTTCATCCAGAAATCAAACAGTGCAGTAAAATGACTTTACTAATATAAAACTCTGTGCTTTTTTTTTTTTAAAGTGCTTACTCTCTGTAAAAAAAAAGGGTGTGGCTAAAAGGGTGTGGCTTAAGGGGTGGCACAGGGTGGCAGCTGAAATAAACCAACCTCAAAATACATTTCTAATCCCGGGATCAGACTAAAGAAAAGAAAGAAAGAACAACTTTATTCATCACACACTTGTGAAATTCCTCTCTGTATTTAACCCATCTGAAGCAGTGAACACACATGTGAGCAATGAGCACACACACACACCCAGAGCAGTGGGCAGCCATGCTAACAGCGCCCGGGGAGCAGTTGGGAGTTAGGTGCCTCGCTCAAGGGCACCTCAGCCCAAGGCCGTCCCATATTAACCTAACCGCACGTCTTTGGACTGTGGGGGAAACCGGAGCACCCAGAGGAAACCCACGCAGACACGGGGAGAACATGCAAACTCCACACAGAAAGGCCCTCGCCGGCCGCTGGGCTCAAACCCAGAACCTTCTTGCCGTGAGGCGAGTGTGCTAACCACTACACCACCGTGCCACCCAATTTTGACACGAGTTTGTCTGACAAATTTCCAGTGCCGGGAATGATGAATGGGCCTTGTAGTGTGACCTAATCTAAGAACAACAATGGGACGCCCCACAAGACCCAGACACAAAGTCTTGGCCTTCTTCTTGGTGCCTTTTATGCCTCAATGGCATGTAGGGCAGCAGCAAAAGTTTCCACCTCCGTCTGTCCTCGGCAACTGGAAACCCATCACGTCTGGTTGTGTTGGATACTTTTGTTGCTGTTTCTGTAACTGAGATTTTTTACAGGACAGGGCAGTTAACCCTGAGCCCAACCCCCTAACCTGGAGGGCCGGGTGCTGCCTTTTGTCTGACCCCTCCCCTGTAACCTGCCTTGCATGGTTGGACCTGCCAAGGACCTAAGCCCCAGCCGGTATAGCTCATAGGCTCGGACGAAAAGTCTAGCATGTCAGAATTTTTTTTTTTGTATTTTCTTGCCTAGTTTGAGGATTCCTATGACGTGTTCTTTGACAGCTACGATTGAAAATTTCTTAACCCAGCCCCCGATGATACGCAAAGACATGAATGATGATTGGTTGGGATCAAACATGTAGTGTCGCCAGTCTCCTGACCAAGAAGCAGCAAGAATTTATGGCACTATGATTGCCTAATCTGATATGGTGACCATCGTGAAAGACAAAAATATCATGTAGTCCGATTCCAACATAAGAGCTCTTTACTCTTATGCCATTCATGCTTGGGCATTATATTGTGGAGTTCTGTGTGGAATTTTATAGGTTCTCCATGGGTTCATGTGGGTTTCGTCTGGATTCTCTGGTTTCATCCAGAGGTGGACAGTAACGAAGTACATGTACTTGAGTACTGTACTTACGTACACTTTGAGTATCTGTACTTTACTTGAGTATTATTTTTTTGGCAACTTATGACTTTAACTTCACTACATTTGAAAGACAAATATCGTACTTTTCACTCCACTACATTTCTATCAAGGTCCTCGTTACTCGTTACTATGAAGCAGCTTTGAAAGTGGATTTTTTTTTCTAAAACGTGATTGTTTTTTTTCACAGGTGACACTGAGACAGCCGATCAGTAATCACTAGGGTCACGTCACGTCCATAAACTGTATAAAATCAAGTTCAATGATTCCTCAGCAGCGTTATTTAACACGATCAGTTGATGGCAGAATGGAAGGAGGCGGTTTTTCTGGAGAACGCACGCACTCATGGCCCATGAACCCATGTTTCAGTTTTCTGAAAGGAATAAAGATTCGTTTCGTTTTAAATGTTTGCTTTGTTTGCCGAAAACGAACCACATCACGGCCTACAAAATCTCTCCGTCCAACCTGCGGAAGCATATTGAGGTTATAAACATTTTATTCCAAGAGAAAGCTTGCAGCGAAGTTGTCTGTGCTTTTAGAGCTAGCGATAATGTTGAAATAGCTATGCAGTCTGGTTAGTCAAATGACTTTCTATGGATTTGCCCGCCAAGTTGCCGTCGCCTTGTCCACGGCTAACGATAACACATAGCTAGTTAACTTGGACGCTGTTAGTTAGCATGTAAAAACAGAGTCACGCTAACATGAATAACATTAACTTATCTGAAGTCCTTTGAGAAATGTTTTAGCATAATTTTGCCAAATAAGCAAAATGTAGAAATCTTTCTTTTCTAGTAGCGTTAGGTACCCAATATGATTTTGAGTTTGAAAAGAGTTTGCTAGAATGTCAGGTGGAGCTTCACTCACTAGCTAGCTTAACATTAAACCACCATGATGGCACAGCATGCGTTCATTTCGTGAATTCAGAAAATAATCCAGTCGGTTGCTTCAGAGGCATGAGGTATTATAAGCGTTGTGGCAATAATACAACAAAGCGTTGACAGAAAATGTACTTTTAATACTTAAGTATTTTTAAAAGCAAGTACTTTAACTTAAGTAAAAATTTGACTGGACAACTTTCACTTGTATCGGAGTAACATTTAACCAGTGGGATCTGTACTTTGACTTAAGTAATGAAGTTGGGTACTTTGTCCACCTCTAGTTTCATCCTACTGTCCAAAAACATGCAGGTAGGCAGACTGACTATGGTAAATTGCCTATTTGTATGAAAGTGTGTGTGCATGGTTTGCAATGGACTTGCGTCCCATCTGGGATGAATTGTCCTGCCTTGAGTCCAGCATTCCAGGGATAGGCTCCAGATCTACAGTGACCCTGACCAGGATAAAATGGCTACTGAAGAATGAATGAATGAATGAATGAATGAATGAATGAAATGTGGCCATCTTGACTATACCTTTATTAGAAATTATACAAGAACTATGATCAGACACGTAATCATGTTCATTAATTATTCATTGTGCACCAAGGAACTTACTTGGTACTTTAAATGTTGTACAATTGTATTTCCATAAAATCAAAACTGGTGTCCTGGGTCAATTGTAAACATAGCACATGGTTTAAGAAAATAGAAGTTATTCGATGGCAGAAGGCCATTATACCAGACTTCATCTATAATTTCTGGCATTTGTTTCTCACCATATAACCACTATTGATGTGACAGGAGCACACATTTGTCTCTACAAGCCTAGTACAGAGAAATTCATGTATGAAATACTCATCAATTTTCCTGATGCAAGAATTTTACAAATTCCAAGTGAGGCTTTTTTACAACATGCTGTTATATCTAAACTTCAACTGTATCTCGATAGATGCTAGATATACTTAACAGTTATTCCACAAAATTGAGTCATTTATGAGCTGATAGCCGACGAGGCGCGTATCGTCAAGTTGGCTATAAGCCATGTAAGACGAGATTGAGTGGAATAACTGTTTTATTCTATCCATATTCACTGGATTTTGAGAAACAGAGCATTATTATTGTTATTTTTTGCAAATTTGATAAATAAGAACTTTATACAAAACGTCCGTACAAACAAACCGGCGAAATTACAGCAGCAATTTGTGAAAAATGCAAAAATAACAATGCTTGAAAAAAAAAAGATACGTTCTCACCATCTCATCTCATCTCATTATCTCTAGCCGCTTTATCCTTCTACAGGGTCGCAGGCAAGCTGGAGCCTATCCCAGCTGACTACGGGCGAAAGGTGGGGTACACCCTGGACAAGTCGCCAGGTCATCACAGGGCTGACACATAGACACAGACAACCATTCACACTCACACCTACGGTCAATTTAGAGTCACCAGTTAACCTAACCTGCATGTCTTTGGACTGTGGGGGAAACCGGAGCACCCGGAGGAAACCCACGCAGACACGGGGAGAACATGCAAACTCCACACAGAAAGGCCCTTGCCAGCCACGGGGATCGAACCCAGAACCTTCTTGCTGTGAGGCGACAGCGCTAACCACTACACCACCGTGCCGCCTCGGTTGTGTTTTCAAGTAGAGTTTTTATTTCAGCCTCGGTTGGTTCAGCGACACGCTCTGCCATTTTGTTTTTCTAGCCAATATCCTAGTAGCAGAGCATGCGATTGCTCTTATCCAGTGAATGTGGATAGAATAATAAACAATTATATTGTTCTAAATTCAGCAGGCTTAAACGGTCATGCAGAATATAAGGTCACTTGTAGTGAAGGTCACGTTCAAAGGAAGTTCAAGCACAGTGCACACCACTATCGTGACAATTCAATCTCTGTTGAAGAATACTGAGGCTGGAAATGGCATTGTTCATCTCAGTGTCTATTTGTCTCCGAGCTGACATTTGAGTCATGAAAGTTTGCCTCATATTATATTTATCTGACTGATTTTATTGATTTACCTCTGGATTAAAAATCCATGTAAAGTGAAAGACCTGTACAATTTGCATGCCAACTTTCCTGATGGATTAAAGTCATTATGTTTACAGTTGGGGCGGCACGGTGGTGTACTGGTTAGCGCTGTCGCCTCACAGCAAGAAGGTCCAGGTTCGAGCCCCGTGGCCGACAAGGGCCTTTCTGTGCGGAGTTTGCATGTTGTCCGCGTGGGTTTCCTCCGGGTGCTCCGGTTTCCCCCACAGTCCAAAGACATTCAGGTTAGGTTAACTGGTGACTCTAAATTGACCGTAGGTGTGAATGTGAGTATGAATGGTTGTCTGTGTCTATGTGTCAGCCCTGTGATGACCTGGCGACTTGTCCAGGGTGTACCCCGCCTTTCGCCCGTAGTCAGCTGGGATAGGCTCCAGCTTGCCTGCGACCCTGTAGAACAGGATAAAGCGGCTACAGATAATGAGATGAGATGTTGACAGTTGTATATCTATAGTCAACATATATTGTTTGAAAAACTGCATTCTTTCATTCTGAGAAAAAAAAAAGCTCAAGATGTGAAGGGATTATGAGATTTGGCCATGTGTAGCTGAAGGCAAAACTCATAGGAAACATCAGGAATATATTTTCACGGATTTTTCTCCAAACCATCCAACATATGTGTACCTTGAGACAGTCGTACAGGCTTTGTGACTGCCAGGCCATCCATGGAGCACGGATTGCCACAGGGGAAGAGGGTGATGGTTCCTGCCTGGTTTTCAATGTAACAGTGCAGGGCTGCCACTCCTGGACCCTGGATATTGATGTCAGTGTTTCCATGACCAAGAGTTGTTTTCCCTGCATTCAGAAAAAAGGTATAGTTTTGTCACTGCTTATTCAGCCAAACACACACACACACACACACACACACACACACACACACACACACACACACACACATATTTCTGAAAAACTTGTTAATGTAAATCTAATATAATGCCATCAAATATTAGTTCAGTGTCCTGTTGCATCTTTTTGATTCTCTCCTTTAACTCATCTTAAAGGAGATACGCAGAACCATGGCCTCATTTTTTGTTTATAAATGCCTTGAGACCTCAAGAACAGCACAGGAATAGTTTTAAGCATTAACAATAAATCTAATATAGTAATTTTTACGATTAAAACGATTCATACAGGTAGCGGTCTGAGTGAATGACCTTGACATCTGTGACATCACAGCAGGAAGTCTATCGGTCTCATCACCATTTCCGCTATACTAAAACACAGAGCTGACTGCAACTCCGATCCTTCATTTTGAGCTCATTTATCGCCATGCCACATAGATGTGTTGCTGGTGGGTGCAGCAACACGACAGAAGGTGAATTTATGTTGCATTCATGGCCCAAGAATGTTCAAGCTGCAAAGATTTGGACGTGTTTTGTGAGAAATTCACGGATTGGGCGGCTATGAAGTGGTCTCTCCTCTGCTCTGCGCATTTTATTGAGGACTCGTATGAAACCTCTGATCTGTTGAGGAGCGTTGGCTATAAGCCCGTATTGAAAGAGGGTGCAGTAGGATTAAATTAAAGGAAAAGAAAACTACAAGAAAAGGAAAGTAAGTTCAGTTGCACCAGTTCTCCCAGAGTGTGAGCCGAGCAGTAATGGTGGAGTACTCAGTATGGAGAAAATGGAGAATGAGTGGACCAGTCATCAGATTTCTCTGCTGGATATGCTTCCCCCTGCACTGGATATGCTTGCCTCAGCAGCAATATCTCGCCCTTACGTGGAAGAAGCGAATGAACAAACAACTAAAAGTCAGATTGTTTCAAAACAATCGGCCACAAGCTCGGCCTTCAAGAAGCGAGAACACAGACAGGTAAGATGCGACTCTCATTTGGTTACATAACAACACTCATTGTTTACCTGCATTTAGATTAATACATGTAACTTGTATTGTGTGTTTAAGTTACCAGTATAAGATTATTTAATTTGCTTCAGAATATGATAGCCTCAGTTCATCTGATTATTTAATTAGCCTTGTATGTTTTATCAGTGAAAATGCATGCATGGACATGTATGTTGCATAAGTTATAACACCTATCCTGTTTTAATGAGAGTCACATGAGACCGCCAGTTCAATTCCATCCAATCCTCTAGACGACTTTGTTCTCTGGCTTTATTTCGTAAAGTGGGGGCCTCCGTGTTACTATTGGATTCACTTTCCGATGGTTCGAACTGATACAGTCCTATGTGTATAGCAGTAGCATGTACACACACTCCAATTTCAGGACTATCACAGTCAGATGTATTACTATCTGAGGAATCCAAAGAATCTCCAATAAATCTGAATGAAGAGGCCATTGCAACCACTCTCGCCTGCCGAGTCTGGCTTTGGTCTATAGCACCAGTTACCGCTGTGACGTCACGCACTCAGGGCTGGCTGGCTCAGCGGGGCAGCTCGAATGCCAACTTTGCGGTCGATTTTAACTCTCAAAAATATATATATTTATTATTCCCAATTATGCAGCATACAAGAGTCAAGGATGGAGATACTATCCACTCAGAAATGTATTTAAAAATAAAGGTTCTGCGTATCTCCTTTAATGAGAATGTTCCCCTCCTTTCTCTGATGCTTAGCCATCCTAACCAGTGTCTATACAAATATAAATGTGTGTTAAAGAAGGAAAAACTAATTTAATTTGCATACTTGTTCACTCACATTGTTGTATATGGTAGAATACTGTAGCAATAGGCCTAAAGGGCGTTTGGGAGTTGTGTGTGTGTGTGTGGGTAGGTATTTCATCTTGGAGAAGCATTTAATTAACTTGTAAATGAAAAAAAAAAAAAAACATGTATGTTTTTTTTCAATTAGTGACACTGTATATTCTCAATTACTATCCATACTGTGCCCTTATGTAGATAAAATGCTTTAGGCAGAGGGGTTTTTACCTGATTTTGTACATCTCAGCTCCACTCCTCAGAGCTCTCACAATTTCAAGTGAATTTTTATGTATATCCCTGAACATGAATATAATTTCAAATTGTCATACCAGTCAATCAAACTGTTTAATTTGTACATGATGGGTCTAATTGAAACGTGTTACTGCCAAAAATGCAATCACGCGTTTTATACACTGTTAACTGACGTGAGTTTCAGAAAGTAGGTCATTCCAGCCATTAGGGAAGATTATAATGAAAAAATGGAGATACAAAGCATAAAAGGGATTCTTATGACAGGTTTCAACTGTCCTTATTTAATAAGAAGAATTAGATTTGGCTGGCTGTGTGATGTTTTTTTGGTTCACCTGCTGACGTGGATTTTTTAAAAGTAACGTTGAATTGTTTTTGTTAATGTCTATTCATTCATGTCACAGCTGTTGAAAGTCAGTGTGCTATTTCTGTTTTAAGGAAATTGCGCACTGGCACGCCACAGTGAACGCATGTCCAAAATTGTTTTCTTTGCAGCATAAACTGCACTAAAGACCTAAAAATGCATGACTGGCCACTCACTATAATATAACAATAATATAAAAATGAGAAACAGAGAGGAGTCAGGTCAGTTAAGAGTCAGGTCATGGCCCTATAATTTTCCCTGCAGTTCTAAAAAGAGTGTATTAAATCTCACAGGTCTCCTGTCAAGATGTTGACATCTCTGCACTTACCCTCTTCAAACTTCAACAGGAATCTTTAGAGGACTGTTTTTATTTGCGATTTAAATTACAAATTTGTCTGGGTGACATTTGTATTATTCTCATCATAAATGTTTTTGGGCGGCACGGTGGTGTAGTGGTTAGTACTGTCGCCTCACAGCAAGAAGGTCCGGGTTCGAGCCCCGGGGCCGGCGAGGGCCTTTCTGTGTGGAGTTTGCATGTTCTCCCCGTGTCCGCGTGGGTTTCCTCCGGGTGCTCCGGTTTCCCCCACAGTCCAAAGACATGCAGGTTAGGTTAACTGGTGACTCTAAATTGACCGTAGGTGTGAATGTGAGTGTGAATGGTTGTCTGTGTCTATGTGTCAGCCCTGTGATGACCTGGCGACTTGTCCAGGGTGTACCCTGCCTTTCGCCCGTAGTCAGCTGGGATAGGCTCCAGCTTGCCTGCGACCCTGTAGAACAGGATAAAGCGGCTAGAGATAATGACATGAGATAAATGTTTTTGCGGATTCAGTATTACAGATTATTATACATACAGGACACTTTTTCAATGGAATAAAAACGTATTCTAGTGGGTTTCATTCATTTGCTTGGATAGCATGCAATACTGTTAGCATAATGCTTATCCTATGTCTATTACGTCACTCTATCCAATGGAGAATGAATGTTGAATATGGTTTACAGTCCTCTCAATAACTGCCGGCAACCAGCGATTTTGCCGCCTACAAACGCTCCACTGCCGGCTACTCACAGTGGTTTTTCAAAGAATTTAAATTCATAAGTTTTTACTTCATAAAAATAAAATTTTGCATTCAGGATCACTCAGAATTCACCATTTAACATCTACATTTTCAAAATTTTCCGGGGGAGGACCCCCCTCTTTTTTACACATCGCAGCGGCGGCTAACGCCACCGCTGCTCAGCATGGATCCCAGACGTCCGCTATTTAGCGGAATTCCGCTATTTTTCTAGCCAAAGTGTTTTTTTTTTTAAATCTCTTGTATATCCGTTAAAAATATGTTTGTTTAAGTAAAATGACCAGCAGAATATGTTCTGATTTGGTTTGCTTGTTTAGCGATGTTTTCGTCGTCTTTGTTTGTTATCATTTGACATTCGGGAACACTCGGAAGTTAAATTGATGTAAATACTGCGAGACTGTGCGCGATAGAATGAGAAAACAATATGGCTGCGCCCATTTGCTAGAAAACGTGTTTTAACTCCGTGCTTTTGTTTCTAATGCGTTGAACTTAATTCAATATGTCGTGGAAAAAAGATATCCTCCATAAAAGAGATAGCGGAACAGTGTCTGGGTTAGATGCGGGGATCAAGAATTCATGGAATTGGTCCTGGTTGGAAAAACAGGTTGAAAAAGCAGAAGCGAAGATCAGAGAAACAAAAGCAGAGAAAACTGGAGGAAAGATCACAGAATGCGCCCCAGAAAAGAGCATTAAACTCCTCTGCAGTGAAACCTTTCAAAAAGAGAAAGGTTTAAATCAAATATCTCCAATATTTGCTGTACATATGTATATATCTAATATTACTGAATCATTGATTTCTGCTCATATTCATGATTTTTGAAAAATGAATGTGGCTTATATTAGACTAGTATTGACATTAACTCGAAACAAAAAAATAAACAAATGAGATGAACTATGGATACTATTGTTATATTATAACAAAATCAGTGGAATATTTAGGCAAGTATATTCTTCAAAGCTACATTTTCGTCTAATTTTTATAAATAACAATTTTTTTTGCCACTTATGTCATAGATTACAAAATATGGCATCAAACAGATACACATTATTGTTAAATTCTGTTGCTTTTCTATGTTAAATCTATGTAAAAAACGTGTTCTATAGCATCTTTAAATGTTAAAATCTCAACTGCTTCAGGGGGCTTTGCCCCCTGTACCCCCAGCAGGGGTGCTGCCTCTGCACCCCGCAAAGGGCTTGCAGCCCCCTTGACCCATGCTGATAGTTTCTTACATTCCTCTATTTTTTTCAATTACTGCTGGGATCCCTGGCTCAGCTTACGCTTAACCTCTGCCTACTACTCTTTCTTACTTGCCCCTTTCTCAGAAATATATTGAGAGGGCTGGGTTTACGATATTGCATGGTTGTCAAGACAACACGACGGCACACGTCGGAGCTGATGCAAATATCCGGTACAGGGTTGCAGGCGAGCTGGAGCCTATCCTAGCTGACTATGGGCGAGAGGCGGGGTACACCCTGGACAAGTCAGCAGGTCATCGCAGGGCTGACACATAGACACAGACAACCATTCACACACCTTCACATTCATACCTACGGTCAATTTAGAGCCACCAATTGGCCTAACCTGCATGTCTTTGGACTGTAGGGGAAACCGGAAGGCCCCCGTCGGCCACTGGGCTTGAACCCAGAACCTTCTTGCTGTGAGGCGACAGTGCTAACCACTACACCACCATGCTGCCCCGATGCAAATATTCAATGAGAAAGCGTTCTGCTGAAGCATTTCTTTGTTCGTCATCGGCACCCGCAGTAAACTGTCACAGTGAATTGAAAATGCCATAAGATATGTATTGCATATAAAACGTCCGTGCTAGTGAGCGACTGTGACAATTTGTAAACAAACATGGCCACCAGCTTTGCTGCAATAAATACGGAAGATTTTGAGAAAATTTTGAAAGAGAAAGATGTGTTGAACACCTGAAAGGCTACCAAAACTTAATTAGATATTCTTCACACATATTTACAAGAGAAAAACATACCAACGGACATCGAAAAACTGGACAAGAGAGCAATAGCTGAAATATTGTCAAAGTTCTACTTGGAGGTGAGGAACCGTGACAGAGGCTTTTATAAGAGGACTTCACTCGTGAGTATTCATGCAGGCATTAATCGTCATTGGAAAGATACATACAATGGCCAAATAGACATCATTAAAGACACCGAATGAAATGTATAATTGTTCCAATGAATGTATAATAATAATAATAATATAGCGCTGTCGCCTCACAGCAAGAAGGTCCAGGTTCGAGCCCCGTGGCCGGCGAGGGCCTTTCTGTGCGGAGTTTGCATGTTCTCCCCGTGTCCACGTGGGTTTCCTCCGGGTGCTCCGGTTTCCCCCACAGTCCAAAGACATGCAGGTTAGGTTAACTGGTGACTCTAAATTGACCGTAGGTGTGAATGTGAGTGTGAATGGTTGTCTGTGTCTATGTGTCAGCCCTGTGATGACCTGGCAACTTGTCCAGGGTGTACCCCGCCTTTCGCCCGTAGTCAGCTGGGATAGGCTCCAGCTTGCCTGCGACCCTGTAGAACAGGATAAAGCGGCTAGAGATAATGAGATGAGATGAATAATAATAATAATAATAATAATAATAATAATAATATTGGCTGGCTTTTTTTCATGGTATATCCATGGGCGCAGATAGAGGGGGGGACGGGGGGGATTCGTCCCACCCAGATTTAAATTCACCTCGTTCGGTCCCCCCCCCACTTATAGGGAGGAAAAAACATCTACGCTGTCTTTCTTTGCATAAGGCAAACCTCACGGAAAAATCAAAAGACTAATTACCATTCTGTTTATTGAGGTGCACAGCAGTACATACATAGTTGCAACTGCGCAGACTGCACAGGTTGCGAGCTCGAGCTTGGTTGCTATGGTTACCCACAACAAGTTTGACAGGCATATCGGGGACAGCTCCTCCTAGTTCAGGACCCCAACACGGCATGATGAAGGGTGCCAAAAGGCAGAAAACGATTGCATCGGGGTTTTTTTTTAAAAAAAAAACGACTGTAAGTAAACTGTGCCTTACTTTATCATATCACCTTGCAATTTTTTGATAGTCTGTTCAAAGTAATGTCGTAGTGAAAGTAAAATCATACGGCATAGAGATGCCTTTCTGGTAGCCTCCTTCTTTCGGTGGTAGCCTGTAGATACAGTGCTCAGAAGGCAGTTTTAATGTTTAATCTGGCGTTCCCTGCCATAATTTCAGCGAGCATATTGTTTCATAAGAAAACTTTGCGAAGAGTTGTTGACTGACTGCCGCTCACGCAACACACAGGCATAGTTAGAAAGTCAGGATGCACTGGTTTACACTTTACACACACACACACGTAGCCCAGCCTCTCGCTATGTTTAACAGTTGGAACTTAGCGGTTTTAAAACTAGTTTTGCAGTTTTGCAATTTCTGTGCGTGATGATAATGTGTAAACTTTGGATTTCCATAGGCTATGTTAAAATGTTATCATTGTCCTGGCCTGCAGGTAGTTCCTGCTGATGGCAGTGAGGGAGGTGAAATAACATGTATACACACTACCGTTCAAAAGTTTGGGGTCACCCAGACAATTTTGTGTTTTCCATGAAAAGTCACACTTTTATTTACCACCATAAGTTGTAAAATGAATAGAAAATATAGTCAAGACATTTTTCTGGCCATTTTGAGCATTTAATCGACCCCACAAATGTGATGCTCCAGAAACTCAATCTGCTCAAAGGAAGGTCAGTTTTATAGCTTCTCTAAAGAGCTCAACTGTTTTCAGCTGTGCTAACATGATTGTACAAGGGTTTTCTAATCATCCATTAGCCTTCTGAGGCAATGAGCAAACACATTGTACCATTAGAACACTGGAGTGAGAGTTGCTGGAAATGGGCCTCTATACACCTATGGAGATATTGCACCAAAAACCACACATTTGCAGCTAGAATAGTCATTTACCACATTAGCAATGTATAGAGTGTATTTCTGATTAGTTTAAAGTCATCTTCATTGAAAAGAACAGTGCTTTTCTTTCAAAAATAAGGACATTTCAAAGTGACCCCAAACTTTTGAACGGTAGTGTGTGTGTGTGTATATATATATATATGAGTGATTCCTGATGACCTGGCGACTTGTCCAGGGTGTACCCCGCCTTTCGCCCGTAGTCAGCTGGGATAAGCTCCAGCTTGCCTGCGACCCTGTAGAACAGGATAAAGCGGCTAGAGATAATGAGATGAGATGAGATGAGTGATTCCACGCTTATGGGTACTGAAATGGGGACATGAACTTACTGAAATGGGGACATGAACTTCATTCTCATCTCATTATCTCTAGCCGCTTTATCCTTCTACAGGGTCGCAGGCAAGCTGGAGCCTATCCCAGCTGACTACGGGCGAAAGGCGGGGTACACCCTGGACAAGTCACCAGGTCATCACAGGGCTGACACATAGACACAGACAACCATTCACACTCACATTCACACCTACGGTCAATTTAGAGTCACCAGTTAACCTAACCTGCATGTCTTTGGACTGTGGGGGAAACCGGAGCACCCGGAGGAAACCCACGCGGACACGGGGAGAACATGCAAACTCCGCACAGAAAGGCCCTCGCCGGCCCCGGGGCTTGAACCCAGGACCTTCTTGCTGTGAGGCGACAGCGCTAACCACTACACCACCGTGCCGCCCGGGACATGAACTTATTCACCTAAAACCATTTCTTTTTTTGCCATCAGGTCACAAAACATGTAATCTTTAATGAATGATATGTTAAAAGATAACTTTAATTTTCTGAGATGTAATAAAAACATATTTATATGCCAAAGTCAAGCCTATGAGTTCCAAAATGATGTCTGTTACATTACTTCTGTTACGATTGTCCATCTCGCGTCTGTTACAAATTAATTACAATCTAGCTATATACCATGTTAATCTTATTGAAAGAATGCGTATGTTTATTCTACTACACATGTTTATTAATTATATTTGCTAAAACATCACCTTCCTATGTTTCAAAAAGTAATTCTACATTGTTAAAATTGAGAATATATATGCCCACAACACTTCTGTTACGTTCTGACTTTGGCATATAAATATGTTTTTATTACATCTCAGAAAATTAAAGTTATCTTTTAACATATCATTCATTAAAGATTACATGTTTTGTGACCTGATGGTAAAAAAAAGAAATGGTTTTAGGTGAATTTTTAAAAATAAGTTCATGTCCCCATTTCAGTACCCATAAGCGTGGAATCACTCATATATATATATATATACAAAATGGAATCATTTGCTGACAGCTCAGTCCCCCCCAGTTCAAAAATCCTATCTGCGCCCCTGGGTATATCAGATATGTTCCATTCAGCTAGCATGATCTTGAACTCGTCTTTGGCTCATTCAGTATCATGCTAGCCGAATGGAATATATCTGATATACCATGACAAAAAGCCAGCCAATATTATTTAAATATGAAATAGCAAGTCAGTTCAGCAGAGTGTTACTTTTACTCCCGTTCCAGTGTCAGGAGAGGGAAAATTCTCTATTTGTCATTGTTTGAGTGATGATATACTACATAGCTGAGCTAAGAATACAGCAAAGAACATGTCATGCTGCTCTGCTAGACCTTCTACAATTAACTGCTCACACATCCTACAGTGCAAGGGCACACACACACACACACACACACAAGCTCTTGCTCTCGGGTAACTTCCAGCTCATGTCAGACTTGGCTGTTTGCCATGTGGAGCCATTAACAATGATGGGACTGCAGGTACGTGAGGAAAGCTGCTGAATTCAGCAAAAATGATCAATATCAGTATATTACCCTTCCTAACTGAATGAACATTTCTCATTGCTTAATCTAGTTAGATTCTCCCCCAACAGTACAGACGCAGACGGTATAACAGCCTCAAGCCAAAACGAATGTAATGTTGACATTGTGACAATAATGACAGAAAAATGCATTGTATTGACTTGGGGGGGGGGGGGGGGGAGGGGGGGGGGGGAAGGTACCTAACCTTCTGGTATGGGTAATAGTGTGATGGCTGTGCTCAGACGTCCACTTCCCAAACTGACCAGATGTGGACGCTCTGCTTGGACTTTGAGAGTTTTGCCTGTCTCAATCAGGTCCAGTGGAGTACCCTTGGCAACATAGACAAATGGAAAGAAAAAAAAACATATCAATGTTTACAATTCAAACAATATTAATTCCAGTATCTTTCTGTTACACAGTAATGCACATACACCATGTTCACTGTTGGCCAATTATGTTCTCCAGTCACAAAGGTCCCCAAAGTGACCTGCCCTCTCTTGAATGATTGCTCATAGTGCTCCAAACCCGATTATACTGACTCAATTAGAGTCATATAGTAAAGCAGGGCTGGGCTAAAAGGCTAATGGAGCTAACCAGGTTTATCTCCATCAGGTATGGCTATGTATGCCGGGAGGCTAAGAGGATTGAATCTGTAAGATAAAAGATGACAGACTGAACAGACTCAAAGTCAAATCCAGAGGTTCTCAAGGGCGACACGGAAAGACTTCGTGCAAAGAAAAGATTTTTTTTTTGGGGGGGGGGGGGGGGGGGGCAACAGAATGAATCATGAGGTATAAGTTGATAAATGCTGGTATGACTTTGGTAACAAATTTGGAAAAATAGGGCAAGTCACAGATTCCTTTTAGAAGAATATGCTCATAGTTTTGGGTTATAAATTTCTCCTCAGTTTCTGTACTTCCTCTTAATGGAAGTGTGGAGAAGGCCACTGCTGGAAATTTCTCTTCAGCCCCAGTGCCCTGCTTTGTGCTGGAATAATTTGTCATGCAGTATGAAAGAGCTTAGTGTGTTGAATTAGACAGCATATTCCACTCCACATTAAATTGCGCCCAGTGAGTCGATTAAACAGATCAATCCGAGCTTTTTAGAACATTCTCTCTTTATTAAAACACATCTGAGCTAAAAGAACAAAACGACACCTGAGATGCCATTTTTACCTGCCCTTGCTAGTCAGGTCCTGATTTGAACCTTTATTTTAAAAAATAAATGAATAAACAGCATTTCACTATGCAAGCTCGGAATCGGAATGCTGAAAGGCCACAGTGGTTTGTTTTAGTCTCCATATCTTCCCCCGTCATCTACTAACACTGGGGCCATAAATAATAGTGTTTAATGACCTCTATTGTAACGTGACATTTCTTTCACCGGGCATATTGTGGCTAACCTTAATGTATTTAAGAGCTTAAACTGAGCTTGATGCGGTTTTGTGTGTGACAGAGTTTGTTGGTTTAATGGCTTGGCTTGGATTATGTTTATTTTGGAAACATCCAATAAATGGGCTGAACAGAAAAGCGTCTTTTCAGAAATTGGGTTAAGACAGGAACTTTCAGTACAGGATTTTGCTTGAATTAATATTTACCTACAAAGATCTTGGCATAGGGTGACACGATGTAGTGGTTAGCGCTGTCTCCTCACAGCAAGAAGGTCCTGGGTTCGAGCCCAGTGGCCGATGGGGACCTTTCTGTGTGGAGTTTGCATGTTCTCCCCGTGTCTGCATGGGTTTCCTCCGGGTGCTCCGGTTTCCCTCACAGTCCAAAGACATGCAGGTTAGGCTAATTGGTGGCTCTAAATTGACCGTAGGTGTGAATGGTTGTTTGTCTCTATGTGTCAGCCCTGTGATAACCTGGCGACTTGTCCAGGGTGTACCCCACCTCTCGCCCATAGTCAACTGGGATAGGCTCCGGCTTGCCTGCGACCCTGTAGAACAGGATAAGCGGCTACAGATGATGGATGGATGTTTTCTGACTGTAGCTTTAACCCTTGTTCATTTGCCAGCAACTGCTGTCTCACCTGGTTCGAGCCCAGTGGCCGATGGGGGCCTTTCTGTGTGGAGTTTGCATGTTCTCCCCGTGTCTGCGTGGGTTTCTTCCGGGTGCTCCGGTTTCCCCCACAGTCCAAAGACATGCAGGTTAGGTTAATTGGTGGCTCTAAATTGACCGTAGGTGTGAATGTGAGTGTGAATGGTTGTTTGTCTCTATGTGTCAGCCCTGCGATGATCTGGTGACTTGTCCAGGGTGTACCCTGCCTCTTGCCCATAGTCAGCTGGGATAGGCCCCAGCTTGCCTGCGACCCTGCACAGGATAAGCACAGGATAATGGATGGAATGGATGCTGTCTCACCTGTAGCACCTGATGGGTCTGGCGGCCATGATCAAGAACGTTCCTATTCAGGGTGTCCATGTCTTCTGGGTTACTGATCACTTCATCACAGTCATTGAGGTCCTGTTTTTAATATGGATGAAAAAAATGAATGCAGTTTGGTGTTGGTGCCATGTACACTTACTTCCCATATGAAAACTTGCATATTTATTTCAAGACACATGGAGTGGTGAGAAAATCTCCTGTTTCTCTACAATGACTCATTGTTATCCATTTGTATGCAGTTAGACGCTAGACTAAACATGAAAGACCACTCGGAATAATTACAATCCCCTTAAGTAATTAGGTCTTTGATCATGTTTTTATTGCGTTATTAAATTACATGTCACACAGTTAGCTGCTTGTTTCAGACTCATATTAGCATATCTAACACACAAACAAGAAAAAATAAATAACCCAATGTTTAGGACAGATTTTTGCATGCAATTTCAATGTTATGCACAGTATGAGTCAGAATGACTCCTCTTAAATGCACACACTTGGAACAGATGCTGCTGATTATCTTTGGTGCAGACATTTGAGTATAAATAGTCATGTATAGCCCTCAGGGCAGTACATAGTTCAGCAAACATGTCACAACAGATTAGTCATTTTGGGAAATCAGTTGACTATAATGACCTCTGCGTCAAACGAATGTCTAGAATCAAGATTTGGGGCCATCGCATTTAGATGAAATTCATTTTAGGTTGGAAACAGGAGCGATCATGGGCATTTAAAATAAGACGATAGCAGTTCTTAGAATAAGAACAGTGCAAAACACTCGAACGCAAGACTCTACAATGCATAGTGAGGACAGCTGAGAGGATTATAGGGGCCTCCCTTCCCTCCATCCACACTGTTAGAAATAGGGGATACGATAGGAGTCCATTTCTGTCCCCCAAGGTACAATCTACACTAATGCACCCCCTAGGGCTCAATATTGGATTTCAAGGTAACTATGTGTACTTTTTTAGGGTCAAACAGGTACATACAGTGGTGCTTGAAAGTTTGTGAACCCTTTAGAATTTTCTATATTTCTGCATAAATATGACCTAAACCATCATCAGATTTTCACACAAGTCCTAAAAGTAGATAAAGAGAACCCAGTTAAACAAATGAGACAAAAATATTATACTTGGTCATTTATTTATTGAGGAAAATGATCCAATATTACATATCTGTGAGTGGCAAAAGTATGTGAACCTCTAGGATTAGCAGTTAATTTGAAGGTGAAATTAGTCAGGTGTTTTCAATCAATGGGATGACAATCAGGTGTGAGTGGGCACCCTGTTTTATTTAAAGAACAGGGATCTATCAAAGTCTGATCTTCACAACACATGTTTGTGGAAGTGTATCATGGTACAAACAAAGGAGATTTCTGAGGACGTCAGAGAAAGCATTGTTGATGCTCATTAGGCTGGAAAAGGTTACAAAACCATCTCTAAAGAGTTTGGACTCCACCAATCCACAGTCAGACAGACTGTGTACAAATGGAGGAAATTCAAAACCATTGTTACCCTCCCCAGGAGTGGTCGACCAACAAAGATCACTCCAAGAGCAAGGCGTGTAATAGTCGGCGAGGTCACAGAGGACCCCAGGGTAACTTCTAAGCAACTGAAGGCCTCTATCACATTGGCTAATGTTCAAGAGTCCACCATCAGGAGAACACTGAACAACAATGATGTGCATGGCAGGGTTACAAGGAGAAAGAACATTGCTGCTCGTCTGCAGTTTGCTAAAGATCACGTGGACAAGCCAGAAGGCTATTGGAAAAATGTTTTGTGGACGGATGAGACCAAAATAGAACTTTTTGGTTTAAATGAGGAGTGTTATGTTTGGAGAAAGGAAAACACTGCATTCCAGCATAAGAACCTTATCCCATCTGTGAAACATGGTGGTGGTAGTATCATGGTTTGGGCCTGTTTTGCTGCATCTGGGCCAGGACGGCTTGCCATCATTGATGGAACAATGAATTCTGAATTATACCAACAAATTCTAAAGGAAAATGTCAGGACATCTGTCCATGAACTGAATCTCAAGAGAAGGTGGGTCATGCAGCAACACCCTAAGCACACGAGTCGTTCTACCAAAGAATAGTTAAAGAAGAATAAAGTTAATGTTTTGGAATGGCCAAGTCAAAGTCTTGACCTTAATCCACTCAAAATGTTGTGGAAAGACCTGAAGCGAGCAGTTCATGTGAGGAAACCCACCAACATCCCAGAGTTGAAGCTGTTCTGTACGGAGGAACGGGCTAAAATTCCTCCAAGCCGGTGTGCAGGACTGATCAACAGTTACCGGAAACGTTTAGTTGCAGTTATTGCTGCACAAAGGGGTCACACCAGATACTGAAAGCAAAGCTTCACATACTTTTGCCACTCACAGATATGTAATATTGGATTATTTTCCTCAATAAATAAATGACCAAGTATAATATTTTTGTCTCATTTGTTTAACTGGGTTCTCTTTATCTACTTTTAGGACTTGTGTGAAAATCTGATGATGTTTTAGGTCATATTTATTCAGAAATATAGAAAATTCTAAAGGGTTCACAAACTTTCAAGCACCACTGTATATGTTCCCAACCAGTATATAAAAGGTACAAATAAGTACCTTAGAGGGTACTGTCCAAGTGACAAATCAGTGTACCCCTAATGGTACATCAATGTACTTTGTTTCTGTTTTCTGAGAGTCCAGGATCTCTTCCAGGCATGGTGTGTACACAGAGCCTCTGCCGTTGTGAAGGACCCCTCTCACCCTTCCCACAGTCTGTTTGATCCTATGCCATCAGGTAGGTGGTTCTGCAGCATCAGGACCCACACTGCAAGGTTCTGAAACAGCTTCTTCTCCCAATCGGTCAGAGCCCTGAACACCCTGGTGTCACCCATCACCTCACTCCTCCTATAACAACCTGCTTCCCCATCCCACACCACACACAAAACACACAATGGACATCCCAAGCGTGTGTACTGTACACCGTCACTCTAAAATGGACAATGGACCCTCAGTACACAAACTGCACAATGGAAATTAAACACACAAACTGCACAAGGTCACTTTAAATTGTGCACTAGCACTTTATTCTCTACCTCTCTACCTCATCGCACCCGCCTTCATAGTTCTGCTGCTTTTTATGTTATGTCAGACTGTCTTATCTGCACTGCCTTGCAATTCATTTTATGTCATGACGTGTCATGTTAGGTTGTGGTATGTTGTGTTATCTCATCTCATCTCATTATCTCTAGCCGCTTTATCCTTCTACAGGGTCGCAGGCAAGCTGGAGCCTATCCCAGCTGACTACGGGCGAAAGGCGGGGTACACCCTGGACAAGTCGCCAGGTCATCACAGGGCTGACACATAGACACAGACAACCATTCACACTCACATTCACACCTACGGTCAATTTAGAGTCACCAGTTAACCTAACCTGCATGTCTTTGGACTGTGGGGGAAACCGGAGCACCCGGAGGAAACCCACGCGGACACAGGGAGAACATGCAAACTCCACACAGAAAGGCCCTCGCCGGCCCCGGGGCTCGAACCCGGACCTTCTTGCTGTGAGGCGACAGCGCTAACCACTACACCACCGTGCCGCCCATGTTGTGTTATGTCATGTTATATTAGGCTGAGTTATATCAGGTTGTGTATGTTAGGTTATTTTATGTTGTGTTATGTGATATTTGCACAGCTCTTACCAGCTCTCGCAGTATTTAATGTTTACTGGTTTATCGTGATATTTGTTGTTTGCACTGTCTATGCACCTTGGCCCATAAGAAAATGACATTTCGTTCTTCTGTATACTATGTATGTGGAACAATGTCAATAAAGTAAAGTTGTGTTGAGTTGAAATATGGATCAAGAAGAGAATGTGTTACCTGAGGCAACGTTTTAACAATAATGTTCAAAGGGCTACATGATGGTCTCATAAGCCTTTCATTACAACTGATATAAACCTTCGCAGACGCTTATAAATTCCATGAGGTGTCAACTTTCATCACTTCATCTAATACTTCTCAACATGGGCGTTGCAACTGCAGGGAATGCGAGTGTTGTAACACCCCCACTTTTGCTGAAACACGGTTCTAATGCCCACATTTTTTGTGGGATTAAGCGAAACTAAAATCTGCAAAAGATTACTCCAGAGTAGGAGTTCTGTATCGGTTACACACACATACCAGCTAACATTTGCATGCAGCTAGAAGATCTCATCTCATCTCATTATCTCTAGCCACTTTATCCTGTTCTACAGGGTCGCAGGCAAGCTGGAGCCTATCCCAGCTGACTACGGGCGAAAGGCGGGGTACACCCTGGACAAGTCGCCAGGTCATCACAGGGCTGACACATAGACACAGACAACCATTCACACTCACATTCACACCTACGGTCAATTTAGAGTCACCAGTTAACCTAACCTGCATGTCTTTGGACTGTGGGGGAAACCAGAGCACCCGGAGGAAACCCACGCGGACACGGGGAGAACATGCAAACTCCACACAGAAAGGCCCTCGCCGGCCACGGGGCTCGAACCCGGACCTTCTTGCTGTGAGGCGACAGCGCTAACCACTACACCACCATACCACCTGGCAAATAACATATTTTTCAGGTAGCACTTTGCAAATGAATATTCATGAGGAAAGGCAGTTCTTGAGCCATGAGTGGAGATACTCTGATGAGGAGGCGGCGACATAATTCTAATGAGCTCCGCTTGTGACATAGAAAGCGGAGCTAAATCTGAACGGCTTGTAAAGCACGTTTTCTGAAACAGACAGCTCAGACGAAACTGACTGGGTGTCTTATTTCAGAGTTTGTGGGTAGGTCAGGACTCCAGATACCAAAATGTAAGTGCACAAGCACTGAAAAAGTGAATTTTTCATAATATACAGTATCTCCTTTAAATCATTATGATTTTTTAAAATTATTTTTATTTTTTAAAATTGATTTTCTCTGAAGGGGTGGGACAGTGGTGTAGTGGTTAGCGCTGTCGCCTCACAGCAAGAAGGTCCTGGGTTCGAGCCCAGCAGCTGGCGAGGGCCTTTCTGTGTGGAGTTTGCACGTTCTCCCCGTGTCCGCGTGGGTTTCCTCCGGGTGCTCCGGTTTCCCCCACAGTCCAAAGACATGCAGGTTAGGTTAACTGGTGACTCTAAATTGACCGTAGGTGTGAATGGTTATCTGTGTCTATGTGTCAGCCCTGTGATGACCTGGCGACTTGTCCAGGGTGTACCCCGCCTCTCACCCGTAGTCAGCTGGGATAGGTTCCAGCTTGCCTGCGACCCTGTAGAACAGGATAAAGCGGCTAGAGATAATGAGATGAGATGTTATTTACCAGCTGGGAGGTCTGTATCGTGAAATACCGTGACCGAGGTCTTGAAAGTACTGAGCGAGGCCCTCTGGGCCGAGATCAGTATTTAAGGCCGAGGTCACGGTATTTCACCATACGGACCGACCTTAAGCTGGAAAATAATATATTTACTTTTTTCTTTACCAAATTCTAACAGAAAACGAGAGCGCCCGAAAGGGAAAACCGAGCCGAGCTGCCATTTTGAATCCTCATTCACGGCTGTAATGCAAATTGCTTCCTCCTCGGTATACAAGTGCACTTCCATGGCAGGAAAAAAACTACATTTTGCCGCCTATGTAGTCCCCTATTTATACAAATAGGAGCCATTCAGGATTCAGCCATGTTTTTGCTTGGCGTTAGCAATTTAGAGGTTTTTAGCTTTCTCCTGAAATGTTTTCTTTTATTTCTTCTTCCTCAGGGTAGTAAAACTCACTTTCGCTGTGAACACTGTCGTTATCTCTATCCATGCTGTAAAATTAATGCTATTCTCCTGAGAAATGCTGGCAAAAATTTATAAGATTTTTGATAAAAATCTTATAAATAAATCTTATAAAAAAGATAAATGTTGACAAAAATTGCTACTATGTTTGTTGTTGTTGTGAACGAGCAAGTCGCCAGAGGTCCGTAACCGGGGTCCGTATCGTAGGATACGGACCCGCTCGCAAGCCAATCAGAGCGCAGGATTTGCTGAAAACCGCACCGCGAAAAAAACAAATGTTATTATTGAATTGTTGAAAATTAGCCCTGTATGTTTCTCTCAAGCAAGAAAAAGTATATTTAGAAAGTGGTTAATAAATGAACCTCCTAAACGTGTGCTCGGTTCGCAAGTAAACACAGAGCTGCTCCCGGTCTGTTTGGCTTAAATGACGTCATGGCGACAGTCCCCTGGTGGTGAAAGTGCACATAAGTGAGATGTAAACAAACCTTCGGAAATTGGGCAAAACAGTATATTTTAAGCACTTTATTCAATTTTATGGTGGAAATTAGACACCAGGAAGATTGAATTTGCTATTTGGGTTGTTCTTCCCAGGGCTTTTCAAAGTGTGGGGGGCGCCCCCCCTGGGGGGGCGCCAGAGTTCTTCGGGGGGGGGGGGCGCAACGTGAGGAGCCTTTACCAGAGACAAAATGGATCGATTTAGTACCTAAAGCTACATTGAGTGAGGAGACAGAGTTTGGGCCAAGCAAAAAAAACAGAGCCTCCAGGATGTTGCAATTTGCAACTTCAGCGCAAATTCAACCAACCCCCGCGAATTCAGGGCGGTGTTACAATTATATCCAATCACCGCAACTTTCCCGCAAATTTGACCAATCGTTGGCGTCGTCTTGAGGTGACGTCGACAAACTACCTTCCGCCTTACTTCCGTGTTTACATTCAAGAGAAGCAGCATGCGCGCAGTGTTGCAAGATTGGGCGGTTTTAAGTGCATTTTGGCGGGTTTTGAACATATTTTGGTCTGGAAAACGTCAGCAGTATCTGGCAACACTGCATGATGTGTGAGTCAGTGTTTCTGTAGGCTTAAATTCTGTTACTGAAAGTGTGTTATGTTTACAGTGAAGGACTGTGTGCACTTTATTTTTTTTTTTTACTAAATACAAGAAATTAATGGATGCCAACATTTTTGCCAATATGGTATTTTATTTTCCATTGTTTAGGCAGCTTCAGCATCATACTGTGAGATTCTGTTCAAATTGTTTTTTTTCTTCTATGAAGCCTGAGCCATTTATTTTATTAGTTTATAATTATTGTTTAATTTAGTCTTCAGGAGAGACTGCCTGCACACAGTACTAGTATTAATAGTTTTTTTTTCCTTACATGAAAGCTGAGGCATTTATATTATATTTGAAGGTAACTTCATGTTGTGCTGTGAGGTTCTATGCACTTTAACTTTTGAACCAACAGGTGCATTTGGATAAGTAACGCCTATTTTTCTGCATTGTTGTAGTCCTGGTAATCTTTTATATTGGTAAAGTTGTTTATAGGACCATTTCTCAGTGTCTTTGTTTTTTAATCAATAGTTTTTCAGTAATAACTTAATATTTAACATATCACTCAATTTTAATCACAAAAAGAGAAAATCGCAACAATTTCTCGCAACTTTCACTTCCTCCCGCAATGTAATCGCAACAAAAACCTAAAAAACACCGCAACTTTCATCGCAATTTTTTTGGAAAATCCCCCGCAACATCAGACATTTTAGCCCACAACAATCACAAAAAAGGCCCGCAGAATCCTGGGGGACTGGAAAAAGAAGGAAGTATGACCACGATTATTTAAAGTTTGGATTTTCATGGACTGGATCTGAAGATGCTCCACTGCCACAGTGTGTTGTCTGCCAAGGGGTGCTAGCTAACGATGCTATGAGATGTTTAAAATGTGTAAAACAAGATGTTTTAAAAAGCACAGATGTTTAAAATGTGAAAAAGAAAAAAATAAAAATGTGTAAAACAACCATTTTTTAAAAATACGAATGGAACATTAAGTATAGCAACAACAAAAATTGTAGGGGGGGGCACTGTTGTTTATTTGCTCTCTGAGGGGGGGCTGACTCTCCCACACTTTGAAAACCCCTGCTCTAGACAATAAAGTTGATATTCTACATTTCACCTCCGAACGTTGCCTATGACCTTTAAGTCTTGTTATCTTATAGGATATAAAAAGTCTGAAGTCAATACTTGCACGTGCTGATGAATTTAGTATGTTATGATGTGACGCCACATCATACATTAAAACCTAATATTATGTTCATACTATTGATGTAAAGGAAATGTAGAAATTCAGGAAGTTAATTATGATTTTTCAAGAAGAGAATGCTCAGATCCTTTTCTTTTAAAAAGGTGGTTTTGCCCATGACGCTCACGTGGCATACACTATATATACGCCCAAAAGTTTGTGGACACCTGACCATCATACCTCACACATCTCTTATGACTGGTTTGACAACCTGCTGTATAACACTGTTATCATGAGGGTTTTAACAGTAATCACATCAGATTGACAGAGCTATCCATATTCCTTCCAGCCATGACATGCATTTAAGTTTTGTTGTCAAAAGATTTTTATGAAAACTTGTGCCAATATAGGCTGCCAACCTCTCCAGGGTGTACCCTTCCTCTCGTCCAAAGTCAGCTGGGATCGCAATGGATAAGTAATTTAGAAAATGGATGGATGGATGGATGGATGGATGGATGGATGGATGGAATCTTGTGCCAATGTCAAGCTCATCTTCAGAATTTTGTGAGTTGCAACCTGATTAATATTTCATACTTCACCATATCAATGGTTTTTAATCCATTTATTATTAGATGTTATTTACATGCAGCATCCACCATTCCAGTCATTGTGTGATAATATATTAAAATTTACAGTAATACACTACCGTTCAAAAGTTTGGGGTCACTTTGAAATGTCCTTATTTTTGAAAGAAAAGCACTGTTCTTTTCAATGAAGATGACTTTAAACTAATCAGAAATACACTCTATACATTGCTAATGTGGTAAATGACTATTCTAGCTGCAAATGTCTGGTTTTTGGTGCAATATCTCCATAGGTGTATAGAGGCCCATTTCCAGCAACTCTCACTCCAGTGTTCTAATGGTACAATGTGTTTGCTCATTGCCTCAGAAGGCTAATGGATGATTAGAAAACCCTTGTACAATCATGTTAGCACAGCTGAAAACAGTTGAGCTCTTTAGAGAAGCTATAAAACTGACCTTCCTTTGAGCAGATTGAGTTTCTTGAGCATCACATTTGTGGGGTCGATTAAATGCTCAAAATGGCCAGAAAAATGTCTTGACTATATTTTCTATTCATTTTACAACTTATGGTGGTAAATAAAAGTGTGACTTTTCATGGAAAACACAAAATTGTCTGGGTGACCCCAAACTTTTGAACGGTAGTGTATAAAACTGTGATTTGCTTTACAGCTGGCAATATTTTCAGAGTTGCTGTTATAGAAAATGAATCAACATGTCCTGACCAGTAAACAAGATAATCTCGCATGCTTACTGATAACCTCAGGAAAAAGGATGCGGCTGGTCATCTGTCATGTCAGTCAAATTGCCAAAATATGTTCTGACAAAACATACAAGGCTCTCTAGCAAATTTTTAGAGGTTACAGCACTCATCAGTATATTTGGTTAGATGTCTATAGTAGCTATTTTCAGAAGTGGACAGTAACGAAGTACATTTGCTTGAGTACTGTACTTAAGTACACTTTTTGAGTATCTGTACTTTACTTGAGTATTATTTTCTTTGGAAACGTATGACTTTAACTTCACTACATTTGAAAGACAAATATCGTACTTTTCACTCCACTACATTTCTGTCAAGGTCCTCGTTACTCGTTACTATGAAGCAGCTTTGAAAGTGGATGTTTTTTTCTTTTCTTTTCTAAAACGTGATTGTTTTTTTCGCAGGTGACACTGAGACAGCTGATCAGTAATCACTAGGGTCACGTCACATCCATGGACTGGATAAAATAAAGATCAGTGATTTCTCAGCAGCGTTATTTCACACAATGAGTTGATGGCAGAATGGAAGGAGGCGGTTCTTCTGGGGAACGCACGCACTCATGGCCATACCTAGAACCTATGTTTCAGTTTTCTGAAAGGATTAAAGATTCGTTTCGTTTTAAATGTTTGCTTTGTTTGCCGAAAATGAACCACATCACGGCCTACAAAAACTCGCTGTCCGACCTATGGAAGCATATTGAGGTATATAAACGCTTTATTCCAAGAGAAAGCTTGCAGCGAAGTTGTCTGTGCTTTAGAGCTAGCGATAACGTTGCAATAGCTATACAGTCTGGTTAGTCAAATGACTTTCTATGGTATGGATTTGCCTGCCAAGTTGCCGTCGCCTTGTCCCCGGCTAACGTTAACTCATAGCTAGTTAACTTGGACGCTGTTAGTTAGCATGTAAAAACAGAGTTACACTAACATGAATAACGTTAACTTATCTGAAGTCCTTTCAGAAATATGTTTTAGCATAATCTTGCCAAATAAACAGAATGTAAAAATCTTTCTTTTCTAGTAGCGTTAGCTACCCAATATGATTTTGAGTTTGAAAAGAATTTGCTAGCATGTCAGGTGGAGTTTAACTGACTAGCTGGCTTAGCGTTAAACCACCATGATGGCACAGCATGCGTTCATTTTGTGAATTCACATTTCTGTCTTTGGTAACGGCATTAGGTTTTGTAAGCGTTGTGGCAATAATACAACGATGTGTTGACGGAAAATGTACTTTTAATACTTAAGTATTTTTAAAAGCAAGTACTTCAGTACTTTAACTTAAGTAAAAATTTGACTGGACAACTTTCACTTGTACTGGAGTAACATTTAACCAGTGGGATCTGTACTTTGACTTAAGTAATGAAGTTGTGTACTTTGTCCACCTCTCGCTATTTTAAAGTTTACCAAATAACCCAAGAGAACTTTCACTCATGAGAGCGGCACTTTTGTTGGCAGGCCCGGTCAAGAAAGCCAGTGGAATGTGAAGCTTCGCTTCTGTGGACGAGTAAAGACAGGCTTGCAACAGAATGTGAATATTAATCAGGATGAAATATTTAAGAATAATCTGGAGAACAGACTGACAAATTGTGGAAAGTTTCCATTCAGCATATACTTGACCAAATGTTCGGTTAAATCCTATTTTCCATCAGAACATACGGTAGAGAGCCTCTCACAGTGATGTTCGGTGTTGGCTGTCAGACACTCAGAGCAGAGAAATATCTCCATCTAGTTTTAAAAAAAAAATTCTGCCACAAAGCATGTAAACACAGGAATAAGAGAATTTCTGCACACACAACAAATATATTTCTTTAAATAAAGCCACTTCACAGTGATAACTACATGGGAATCTACTATGTGATTTGGCGTGATTGTCTATTTCACTGTTTGTCTCGCATACATACAAACAAACACACGCGCAGTCTCAAAGCGCTTCCCCAAATGGCTCGTGTGGGCAAACAGAGCACCATGTCTCTGAAACGTGTTATTAAGTCGGCAGTCATGCCACCGTGTCCTGGCCATAGAAGCAGAAAATAGCCTCAGCCTAACCACACTGTGCACTCCACAGGGCTCTTCTTACATGGGTTATAATCATCCACACACACGTACACACACGCACACACACCGAGTACATGCAGACAACTACTGCTCGAGAGGAAACCGCAGTGGAGAAATATAGCAAAGGCAGATCTACAGTCAGAACGTGGCATAAAAATTCCCAATCAGCAAGACTGGAAGACACCAATGGATTAATATGAACTGGAGGGAAAGTATGGAAGGCATGTGCAGCTGAAATCCAACTAAGGACTCTATTCTCCAGGACTAAAGAGTGGTCAATGAAACTCACAACATCCGAATCAAAAAATGATACCGACGGTCCAAATCCAACAGCTGACGGGTAATTAATTAAACATGTAACTTTTTAGTACTGCCAATCCAAAGGAATCCAAAAGGAAGCATGAAACTAAACCCGTCCATGAGAACTGCACCAATACAGGAAATCTACTCACCATCTCTTCTTACTCAAGAGCTATTCAAAAGATCTTAGATCCATAAACTTGTCTAAATTTAGTGTAAATGTTTGTCCTGTTTAGTTCTTGTCCTCTTTCTTCCTGTGTCTTCAGCTGACTGGGTACAGTCCATGTCTCTGCCTAAACACTCTGGAGCACAGAATTACAACTACTGTCACCACCACAGCTGGAGAGAGAGAGAGAGAGAGAGAGAGAAAGACAAGAGGCATGTCTCTCTGAAATATCCTTCCCATAACTCTGTAATATTTCTATTGCATTAAGTCGTTGGGAGAGATGATACAATGAGCAGGTCAGCTCATTTAAATGATGGAGCTGAACAGATGTTAAATTCAGAGAGTCTCTAGAGTAACGTTGCTCTGTTTACTACCCTCAGTCTTCTTGCCTGGATGGAAAATATGTAAAGAGGTTTGGGAACTGTACCCATGTTATTTTCCAGATATCCAACAAACATCATCTAAATTCACGAGACAAACTGAATGGCTGTTAGAAATGTATCAGACACCTTCTGACATCACATCACGTGCATTTCCAGTGTACATTTAAAAGGGATTCATCACAATTCCTATCTGTAATTTTGTTCCAAAAGAGGAAGGATGTGACTTTCCCCAGTTATGCTCCATTTGTTTCCAAAATAAATAAATGATTGTAGAATTATTGGCAGAAGCAGGATGAACCATCACCACTGCTCTGGGATTTGTATTAAAAAAAAAAAGACTCTATTTGTACTGTTTTGATGGTTAGAAAAGGCCTTGATATTCCAGACCAGTTCCTCTCACTGATTTCCTGTTCCTTCATGTCTTTTTTTTTTTTTTGTCAAAAGGGTCTTTTCCGATCTGGCGTTAAACAGCTGCAGAAAGTTTTTGCCTCCTCTCATAAAATGACTCACTTTAACACTGGAGGGCGTTTGTAAATCAGTGACTCATTAAATAAATAAATAAATAAATAAATAAATAAATGAATGAATTTTAAAAAATCTCCCTCAACAATCCCAAACACAACATGGTCACTATGGAATTTTGGAGTCAGAGGATGGCCGACTGAAGTAGCTGTGGACCAAAGTGGGTCAAAGATAGAAGTCCCAGATGGAAAAAGGGGGGAAATGAAATGATAACAGAGGAAATATTTATCAATTTCACGCTTTTTTCCCTGACCATTGCCAAACCAGCTAGGGAGATAGTATGTGAGGCAGATGTCGAAAAGTCCAAACAGATAAAACATAGAGAAAAACAGAGTCTAGCAAAGTCCAAGCAACCAACAGCTGGATCTGAAGATGGTTCTTCCGGTGCTGCCTCCAGAGCAGGGGTGTTTCCTGTGTGATGACCACTGAACTAGCAACTCTCATGGGGAGGACATGGTCCAGCATCCTTCCCTTTCTCAGAAAGAGCTCTGAGAAACATTTACAATCCGTGAGTGAATTTCAAATTAAAAGGAAATTTGCATAAAGCTAATAGATGTACAGATTTATAGAAATGACCATCTCTGATCTACATTCTGAAGTGCCTGAACTGCGTGAACTTTTCATATATTGGCAATTATTCTATCCACATTCATTGCAGGCGGCGCGGTGGTGTAGTGGTTAGCGCTGTCGCCTCACAGCAAGAAGGTCCGGGTTCGAGCCCCGTGGCCGGCGAGGGCCTTTCTGTGCGGAGTTTGCATGTTCTCCCCGTGTCCGCGTGGGTTTCCTCCGGGTGCTCCGGTTTCCCCCACAGTCCAAAGACATGCAGGTTAGGTTAACTGGTGACTCTAAATTGACCGTAGGTGTGAATGTGAATGGTTGTCTGTGCCTACGTGTCAGCCCTGTGATGACCTGGCGACTTGTCCAGGGTGTACCCCGCCTTTCGCCCGTAGTCAGCTGGGATAGGATCCAGCTTGCCTGCGACCCTGTAGAACAGGATAAAGCGGCTAGAGATAATGAGATGAGATGAGACATTCATTGCATACATGTCAACCTTTGGTCAATCAAACCTGTATAACCAACCTCCAAAATCCGTATTTCCCTTATAAAATCCTTATAAGATGCAAATTAAAATAATTTACCTAAAATTTGAATGATTAACAATGATATATCCAAGTTACTTTTTATTCAGTATTAATAACAATAAACCTTCAGAATGAATACAAAGCTCCAATGTTTGACAAAAACACAAAGTGTCACCCTGATGTTCAGAATTGTACTCCATGACAGCTTTTTTAGCGCTCTGCACCAATACTCACTAGGCTGCATGTCACAGCAAGTGTCTGTGTTGATCTTGCCAGAGTGCCCATTCAGAATCTTTTCAGTCGCTAGTGAAAGTCGCTCAGGTGGAAATACGCATTTCAAACAAAATGTTACTTCCCGGTTGGCGGGATTCTCACAATGCGGTGTGCGCATGATCAAAAGTGAAATGAAGTCTTGCTACCACAAGACAACGCGCGATTTCATAAGACTCTTTACTGGCTGTTTGTGCTTTGTGTGGTGTACAGTACATTTGTAAATGTTATGCGCTCTTTTATCATCGTGGGAATTGATTATAGCGCTAAATAAACATTGAAGTTTTTTTTTAAAGAATCCGTATAACTTTATTTGTACGCCCGTATACTACGTTTATTGAATCAAATCCGTATAAAATACGGACATTCCGTATAGGTTGACATGTATGTCATTGGATTGCAGCAATCGCGCACTCTGATTGGCTACTCTACTACTAGGATTTCAGCGCATATACTGTACCATGAGTCGAGAAAAACAAAATGGCCAAGCGTTTTGCTGAACCACCCGAGAACGAAATAAAAACTCTACTCGAAAAGAAAACCCCTAAAAAATACAAAAAAAGCGCAACAAAATACGGAATAAAAGTATTTCATGGTAAGAATGTATCTTTTTTATTTTTCAACAATTATTATTATTATAGCATTTTTCACAAATTGCTACTGTCATTTCGCCGGTTTGTTTGCATTTGAAGCGGAAATTATTTTGTCGGAGGTCTTGCATGAAAAGTTTTGATTTACCGAATTTGCAAAAAATAACAATAAAAATGCTCTGTTTCTCAAAATCCAGTGAATGTGGATAGAATGAAACACTTATTCCACTCAATCTCGGCGTACATGGGTTATAGCCAGTGGCGTGCACGGACATTTTGGAGGGCAAGTGCTCTGGGGGGAAAAAAGGGCACTTTTTTGCACATGTGGAACACCTTATTATAAAAGTCTGAGATTTAACCCTCCTCTTGTGTTCGGGTCGCCACTGACCCGTTTTAGTTTTTAAAGGTGTAAAACAACCACTTAATGTTAATTTATTACATCAAGGCTTTTTGACTTTGCCAGGAATCTCTAGTTGAACAAAATAGAAAAAGAAATTTTTGTTTTCCTAAATCTGAAAATGGTCTAGCAAAAAATATAATACTTATGTGCAGTTGTTTCTGTATGCGATGGGCTACTTCACGACAAAATAATTACAGCTTGGGCTTAGAGGGCAAACAATACATTTTCACTCGATTCATGTGTTACCTGGCTGGTGGGGCAGGGGAAGAGCTGACTGACTGCCCGATGTGTTGTCTGCGCTACGACAAGGCCATGGCTTCCAGGACGCTATGCTGCTGCAACCTCACATTGAATGCACTGCACGCTTGTTCACGTGACAGAGCAAGAGAGACAGAGGTCCGGTGTGTGTGCGGAGGGGGCACACATCGGGACATTATTTTCACACACGCTTTTAATGCCACGACTTTTCTAAAAGATCATGTCGACATTGGCCTCAGTAAACTGTAAAAAAAAAAAAATTCAAAAGGGCACTTTTTTGGACAGAGGGCAGAGGGACAGGTGCTTGAGCACCACCTCGTGTCTATCTGTGCACGCCACTGGTTATAGCCAACTCGGCATTACACGCCTTGTCGGCTATCAGCTCACGTACGACTCGATTTCCTGGAATAACTGTTAATTATAGGTCACTGGTCCTTTAAAATGGGGTTCGGAGACTCCCGAGCTCTGATGTATAGCCACAGTGTTGGCAGTTTCTTTTTGATGCTGTAATGGTGGTGGAGGTCACTGGCAAGTAATAAATAAGATTGTGGTTATAGTTGTGATGTTAGTTAGTAATGTTTTACAGCTAATCAAGAAGCTAGTCCTAATCGAAAGATCAATTACATTTATATGACACACATGAACCGTGTGACTGGTTTTGCTTCTGTGGATGGAAAGCTTAGTTACTGTATGAAAATAAATGCAATAAATATATATTTAAAGGTGCTGAATGCAAAGGCATCTGAAATTTTCACTGTTTTTATTGTGCATGGCATTTTCATACGTCTCAGAAGAACAATATCATGCGGATGAGATGTGATCATTTTGAAGCGCTGAAGGTCGCTTTTCTCCATTTTGGGACGGTCTTCCTCCCTCGAGGTGAACAGTATGGCCTTATGGAAACAGCCAAATGTGACGAGTTTTAACCAATTAGCATAATTATGGAACTGTGTCGCACCAAGATGGCGATGCGCGGAAAACATCGTGACTCTGCATCGACCTTGGAGAGTTTTGAGTCGCAGGGATGTAATTTGTGGTTGACGTTTGTGAATAGATCCGTGAAACAAAAGACAAGTATATCTTTTCTCTGTTACTGCGTTTGTGTTATCGTTTCTTTCTCTGTAAGACCAAAACATTCGGTGTATAACTCCATACTCGCTACTGTGGAGTCAAGCCTATGCGTTCTAAGGCTGAGATAGCTAAGCGCTAGCTAGAAGGATTTAGTTATCTGTCCAGAAAAATGACGTCATCTAACCTTGCTGTATTTTGCAGTTACAATCACTAGGCAGGCTTTCCTTTTCTTTTCCACTGGCTTTTAGCTGGCGGGAGAGAGCGGCGTCCGCCACGTTTGCCCACAACGACTTGTTTCGGTTAAAGGGGAACTGAAGGCAAATTTTTTATTATCAAAATTCTATTTCCTACATGTTATAAAATGTCAGAATGCATTTCTGACAGCTATTTTGTCGCTGCTATAGCAAGTTATGAGTGTTTGAAATATGCTCTGTAATATATCAGTCCATATGTCAAAGCGATGGCCGTAAACGAGATTTGCTGAGACCTGTGCGAGACTTCATAGGACGGAAGTAAGACGTACAGCGGAAATCAAAGTGACTGACATCTGCCAACGTTGTCAAAAGACGCGCACACCCTCTTTCGAATGCTGACGTAATCAAGCCAGAAGTTTTCCCTGTGTCTGAAATCGCTCCCTATTCACTATATAGGGCACTATATAGTGGGGACGCCGTTTTGTAGCGCTGTCCAATACCTTAGTGAGGATTATGTGGGAAATGCGCTTGGTATATTATGTATTTATCACAAAAATACATACATGCGAAAACCCACCAGCCGCCTGATCTGGCACGTTTTAATTGTACGACAGTAATGACGTAAATACCAGCACGATGGACTAGTCCTTATCCTGTCGTCTTTCCAACTCTTCTCTACTCCATGTTGGTTTGAAATCGTATGGAATAATCTCCATGTCACGTACGCGAGGGAGGCAGATGTATGTGCAGAAGTATACAGTTTAATAAAGTGCAGAATATATATATACACAGGCAAACAATCCAAAACAGCAGGCGAGATAAAAAACGAGAATACAGGCAAAAGGGTCGGTCGAGGCGCAAACAGTACATCCAAGGCTAAGTGAGGACAAAAACGAGAAACGGGCACAAGGATCGTGAAACAGGAAATCAAGACACCGGGTAGAAAGGCTCGGTAATGCGTATCGTAATACTTCGCGATGCAAACGCATCAGCACAGTCCTTAAATAAGCAAACACATAGTTCCTTAATTGAGCTCAGGTGCGCCTTGTTCACGGCGCGCGTGCAGGACTGACACTCCATCACTGATGAAGCTGGCAAATCTCGAAATTAATCTAAATTGGAATGACATGGCGATCTGGCTGCTGTGTAAACAGTTTTCAAAATGGTGGCGCTGACACTTCACGTTTGAAGTCTCACACAAATCTCGTGAAGATCGCACGGATAAGCGACGCCTGCCGTGGACCATACGGACTACATTCAACATGGCTAAAAACCAATATAATATGCCAATACGAGTCACGATATAAAGTTAATAAAACCGAAAACGTAATTGAATAACACGTTAATTAAAGAATAAAGCAAGTTTAAAAATTACTTCAGTTCCCTTTTAAAAGTAGGTCAAGCACGCCCCACAGTGGTCATGTGATATTGTTGCTCGCTTGCTTCGGCAATCTCCGGAATCGTAAAATGCAGGACACATTTTATCTCAGCAAAACATTTGCATATAGGATACACGGTGTGTGCAGCAGCAAAACATCTCGAAACTCCAACAGCAATAGAAATAGAACATTGTGCAGAAAATTCGACTTTGCAGTCAGAACCTTTAATGTGCTGAATGTTTTAACAGTATAATTATACTCATGTTGGTGTTATAAGGGATCCTGGAGTTTCTGTCTTCAACAAGGTTGAAATCTCCTGTCGTAGGTGGCAATCAAATTCAAGTTCATTTTCATTTTCACTACTTTATTCTGGTCTGAGGTCGCAGTGGATCTGGAGCCTTTCCTGGGAAGACTAGGTGCCGAGGCAAGAATACACTCAGGATGGAATGCCAGTTCATCACAAGTCATCTGTTCGTCGATCATTTGAAATGAACAGGCGTGTGTTTTTAATTGTTGAGGAATATATGACTCCAGAAACCCATTTCAAGCATAGACAGAAGATCAAGTGATGCCTAGTGATCTCCGAATGAAATCTACAAACATTGTCATTGTTATGACTCATAGTTTTCATTTTTCCGAAAAATGTGTTCCATCAAAAAGCTCCCTCACATAATGACCACAATAACCCTTGACGGATGATTGTGCATCTGTGCATGTGGCTAGAATTCAGCATTCATACAGACATCGCTCGTGTTTGTGTGTGAGAGAGAGATAGTGAGGAGGGACTGGGTACACTTTATTGCTAAAGCAGGGGAAAAAACAAAATGTTCCTGTTTTCTGGCCAAGCAAGAACTCTGAATCATCTGTTTTATTCTTTTTCCTTTCATACGCACGATAGCACTCACAACCTTTATCTCTAATTTTCAGTTTCATACATACCATACACACATCCAGTCAGCAATAAGAGATTTTTTTTTTAATGTCACAAGACAATAAAGGACTCAACAGGTGTTCAGCAGATTATTCAAACAGATGTAGCAACACAGCAGCCTTCATTAGAACAAAAGACTGATTTAAAGCAGGATGATTTAACCCCGGGTGGCACGGTGGTGTAGTGGTTAGCGTTGTCGCCTCACAGCAAGAAGGTCCGGGTTCGAGCCCCGTGGCCGGCGAGGGCCTTTCTGTGTGGAGTTTACATGTTCTCCCCGTGTCCGCATGGGTTTCCTCCGGGTGCTCCGGTTTCCCCCACAGTCCAAAGACATGCAGGTTAGGTTAACTGGTGACTCTAAATTGACCGTAGGTGTGAATGTGAGTGTGAATGGTTGTCTGTGTCTATGTGTCAGCCCTGTGATGACCTGGCGACTTGTCCAGGGTGTACCCCGCCTTTCGCCCGTAGTCAGCTGGGATAGGCTCCAGCTTGCCTACGACCCTGTAGAAGGATAAAGCGGCTAGAGATAATGAGATGAGATGAGATGAGATGAGATGAGATGAGATGAGATGATTTAACCCCGGGTGGCACGGTGGTGTAGTGGTTAGCACTCTCACCTCACAGCAAGAAGGTTCTGGGTTCAAGCCCAGCGGCCGATAGCGGCCAATGGGGGCCTTTCTGTGCGGAGTTTGCATGTTCTCCCCGTATCCGCGTGGGTTTCCTCCGGGTGCTCCGGTTTCCCCCACAGTCCAAAGACATGCAGGTTAGGCTAACTGGTGACTAGGTGTGAATGGTTGTTTGTGTCTATGTGTCAGCCCTGTGATGATCTGGTGACTTGTCCAGGGTGTACCCCGCCTTTCGCCCGTAGTCAGCTGGGATAGGCTCTAGTTTGCCTGCAACCCTGCACAGGATAAGCGGATGATGGATGATTTAACCCCTCACTTGAGAGTCCAGTTTTTGGTGCAGACAATGAACCGCATCTGTGTGAATATTCTGGGCTGCACAATTAATTAGTTCTACTCATGGTTGGTTCATACCAAAGACCATCATAAAAATGGTACCTACTGCCGTCTGGCAAGGCACGCTGCAATACAGATGTGAGTGGGGTGTCAAACTTTCACGGTTACCAGAAGACCAGCCCCCCATTGTAACCCTAGCTGTGTAATTGGCGAGAGGCCGAGGGCTACGGAAATGGAAATTGGCGCCATCCTATGGCGGGGGAAGGACTTTTGACTTTTTCGACAATTAATTGAATATTAATTAAGATACCACTGACTGTTTTAAAAGTCATGGTGTCATCCTGGTTACAGAATTTTATTGAGTTTTCCAGAATACCTTTGAAAAGCAAAGACAACTTATTACGTGTAAAAACAATTTGTGTAAGTACACTTACTGGCCACTTTATTAGGAGTAATTATGTGCAATAAATAAAATCCTGCCGATACGAATCAAGAGCTCCAGTTAATATTTACATCAGTCATAATAGAATGGGGAAAATATGATCTTGGTGACCTTGCCATAGTAGCATGGTTTATGGACAGGCTGGTTTGAATATTTCATAAACTGCTGATCTGTCTGTCCCTCTCTGAGTCACATGTCAATCCTGAGACACCAGTGATGCTGACCTCTTCTGCTCTTCGGACTCACCTGATCCATCCTGATGCCCTGTCTCATCACATCGCTCCTGTAGAGGACGGCCCCATATGGACAGTCCAAAGTCGTACTTGGAAGACGCTCTGGACACTTACAGTAATGCTTTTATGGCTGAGGACTACAGTTGGCTTGCTAACTTTAGGACTGCAGTTGTCATGAACAGTTTTGCACTCAAGTTTCCATCAATGAACAGTTGATAATGTCAACAAAACAGACTTCATGTTAAAACTAAAATTATTGTCCTGGTTCCACAGTTATATTTGTGGCCATATAGGATACAGTTATAGAAGCGAGTTATTTATAATCATGCTATCTGTGATCACCCAAATGAGGATGGGTTCCCTTTTGAGTCTGGTTCCTCTCGAGGTTTCTTCCTCATGTCGTCTGAGGGAGTTTTTACTTGCCACCGTCACCACAGGCTTGCTCATTGGGGATAGATTAGGGGATAAATTAGGGATAAAATTAGCTCACGTTTAAAGTCTTTAATTTTCTGTAAAGCTGCTTTGTGGTAATGTCTGTTGTTAAAAGCGCTATACAAATAAACTTGACTTGATCTCCTGGGATTTTCACATCCAGTGGTACCCCAAAAAATTTCCAATGAGTGAAATTTCTGCTGGCGGAAACACCTTGCTGATGAAAGAGATGAGAGGAGATCGGTCAGACTGGTTTGAGCTGACAAGAGCGACAGTAACTCTTTACAGCCATGGTAAACAGAAAAGCATGTCAGAACATATAATCAAGGCAGATGGGCTACAACAGTAGAAGACAGCATCCAATTCCAATTCCTGTCAACTAAGAACAGGAATCTGAGGTTACAGTGTGCACAGGCTCCCCCCCCCCAAAAAAAAAGGAGAATTGAAGACTAGAAAAGACTAGGTGATGCGTTTCCAATCTTCAAACTGTCCAGTTTTGGTGAGCCTGTGCCCATTGTGGCCTCAGCTTCCTGGTCTTGACTAACAAGAATGGAACCAGATGTTGTCTTCTGCTGTTGGAGCTGATCAACTTCATAGTTCATCATGTTGTTTGTTTGTTTGTTTGTTTGCTTGCTTGCTTACCATGGTTGTAAAGAGATTTTTAAAAAATTTTTGTTAAAATGACTGTAGCCGCAGTCAACTCTAAACAGATGAGCTGTTTGACCTTTCTCTAGCCTAGTAAACTAGACCCACCCGCCTAGCGGCCAAAAATATTTTTGCCTAGCGAGTGGGTCTAGCCTCGCACCATATAAACAAAAACACCCTGGGCATCAAATCGTGCCCGCCAATCACAACGCAAGGTTTTTGTTTGGATTCTTTGGGCGGGCTTTTGCAGGAGTGACGACAAAGCTGCGCGACGCTGGAGAAAGCACAACAGGAAAGATGGCTACGGCTAGTGAACAGCGCGCGTTTGACTCCGCTTTGGAATCAGTTTTAGAAGAATTAGACTTGGAGTTTTGTTGAAACATGAGCAGGAAGAGGCTCTCCGCTCATTCCTTTTCAAGAAGGACATTTTCGCTGTTTTGCCGACCGGCTATGGCAAAAGTCTGATCTACCAGCTGGCTCCGCTCGTAGCCAAAAGGATGGGGCTAGTTTGTGCAGTACGAAGAATTAATAAACAGCTTTGAAACATTACTTTTTGATTGTTTCTTATTTTCCCGTTATTTTAAATTTAAGGGAAATTATTTCACCAAACACCACTAAATAAAAACTCTCAAAAACAGTTTAAGCAAACCCTTGAAAAACACTTGGGGAAAAAAATGAGTGTATGTGGTACAGACTCCAAACTTGTGGTCATTATCTCCAAACTTCTTAATATCTAGAACCTGTTTATTAATTAATACGCATTTTGAAAAATTATTTATTTCAAGGCCTCCCCCACTGCGTTCTGTCGCTCTGACTACGTCACAGTCACTGTTGCGCTGATTGGTCAGAGCGTTGGCCTATACGCACAGAGACAGTTTGAAAGACAGCAGTTTGTTCCTCCTACCCGCTTCGGAAATGTCTACGGATCAAGGCCAGACTAAATATTCACATTTAGTCTGGCTTGCCAGGCTAACCTTTCTCATCAACAAGGCAGAACTGCCGCTTAATGAATGTTTTTTGTTTTTCGCACCATTCTGTATAAACTCCAGATACTGTTCTGTGTGAAAATATTAGGAGATCAGTGGTTTCAGAAATAGTCACCAAGTCTGTAAAATCACATTTTCCCCCATTCAGATGCGAACATTAAAGGAGAACTGAAGTCATTTTTAAACTTGTTTTATTTCTTAATTAATGTGTTATTCAATTGCATTTTCGATTTTAGTAACCTTATATCGTGACTCGTATTGGCAACTAATTGCAATAAAATATAATACTTATCGGCCTATTCGGTTTTTAGCCATGTTGAATTTAGTTTGTTTGGTCGACAGCAGGCGTCACTTATCTGCGCGATCTTCACGAGACTTGTGCGAGACTTCGAAACGTGAAGTGTCAGCCAGGTGTCAGTGCCGCCATTTTGAAAACTGTTTTCCAAACGAAATATTGCACAAAAACGAGTTTAAATAACGATTACTGCCTACTTTTTTCAAACTTTCCTGATTGCTATCAAAACAAACAAAACTTCCGGCTTGATTACGTCAGCATTCGAAAAAGGGCACGCGCGTCTTTTGACAATGTTGGCAGATGTCGGTCACTTTGATTTCCATGGTATGTTTTACTTCCGTCCTACGATGTCTCGCACAGGTCTCAACGAATCTCAGTTACGGTCATCGCTTTGACATATGGACTGATATATTACAGAGCATATTTCAAACACTCATAACTTGCTATAGCAGCGACAAAATAGCTATCAAAAATGCATTCCGATATTTAATAAAATGAGACAAATAGAATTTTGATAATAAAAACATTTGCCTTCAGTTCTCCTTTAAACTGTTACTGTATGATGCATTGTGCTGCTGCCACATTGGCTGGTTAGTTAATTGCATGAATGTGCAGGTGTACAAGTGATCCGTACAAAGCTTTCAGCGAATGCATATTTTAGTTATTTTTGCATCAATGGTGCAATCGAGACCTTAGTGACTTTTGAATAACAGTTTCGTTTATAATATAGATATTTATGCACTGCCTAAAAGCAGAGCTCCTGATGAGTATATGAGCAAAATGTTTGCAAGGGCACAAAATCAACCTCAATAGAATAGTAATATTAGAACATATGAACAATCAAATTGTGTAGTGTTGTGTATTTCGCATCAATAAATTTCTACATTGTCTTGTGACAGTGATGCCAAGAATGAGGTACGCATTACAGTTATGATACATATTCATGCCTTTCTTTGACACCGCATGCCATGAGCCAGAAAAACCACCACGACATTTATGATGATGTGACTCTGCTGGGTGCCTGGTGGACAGCAGTGACCAGCACTTTCACTTTATATCATTAGTATATAGTTGCAATCCAATATCAAATTTGATGTGTCAAACAGTTGTCTGGTTACAACTTTCACATCTGCATGCTTTGGTGCTCGCGCAGCGCCATTAGGACTAATTACCATGCACCTGTTCCTGATTAGAGTGCAATCACAGCGCATACATATAAGGACTCTCAGTAACACGCAGACTTTGCAAAGTATACGTTATGTACCCTGCGTCTGACGTTACCAAGCCTTGTATTTTGTGTCACATTTCTGGTTTTTGACCCAGTTTGTGTTTTTGGACTGTGAGTATTGTATTACCTCTGATATCCTGTCTGTGTCTCACTTGACCACTGCCTGTTTTTCAACTCTGCCTTTGTCTCCGTTTTGGATCTGTTTGCTAGTGTGCTTTCAATAAAACTCTTTCTGCACTTACATCCATCTATTGCCCTTCCATGACAGAAACTGTCAACTGTCTATAAAGCAAGTGGACTAATCAAACTAGTTTTATATGAAACAGTTGTGAATATTTTCCATAAAATGTGTTCCGTAAAAGGTGGTGTTGTGGTTAGCACTGTTGCCTAACAGCAAGAAGGTCCTGGGTTCGAGCCCAGTGGCCGACAAGGTCCTTTGCATGTTCTCCCCGTGTCTGCGTGGGTTTCCTCCAGGTGCTCCAGTTTCCCCCACAGTCCAAAGACATGCAGGTTAGGCTAATTGTTGGCTCTAAATTGAGCGTAGGTGTGAATGGTTGTTTGTCTCTGTATATCAGCCCTGCGATGACCTGGTGACTTGTCCAGGGTGTACCCCGCCTCTTGCCCATAGTCAGCTGGGATAGGCTCCAGCTTGCCTGTGACCCTGCACAGGATAAGTGGCTACAGATAATGGATGGATGGTGTTCATAAATAATCCCACGTTATTTTTTAAAAAGCAAAATACAAATAAGTGTGGGATAAAAACCCATTTATCTGATGTAAATAAAGATACAAATGTCATTGTCTGGTGATCAAGTGTTTATGAGATACGCTGCCTCGCACTCATGATCGGGTTCCGTGTGGCGGTACACATCCGTCATTTGCATGGACGGACGGATGGTCAAAAGCCATGAAAAATTAGATCGATGCATTACCATATCCTCTTGAGTACGGGGCTCTGCTCCACATGCGCTTAGAGCTCCACTTACTACTGTTAAGTGGACCAATGGGCTTTTACTCTTATCGTTGAATATTCTTCCCCAAACCTTCATAAACAGGGATGAGAGTTTTCCGCTTTTCGGTGGATTTCCGCTTTTTCTGAGCAAAAATCGATATTATGCCAAATCCGTTGAGATTTTTTTTTTTCATTGAGGGGGTTGGGGTATGTTCCTTCGTGATACTCAAGCGTACGACGATGTTACATGTTTACAGTTTCGCCATCTTTAGTCTCGCGGTAGAATACGTGTTTTCTACAATGTAATTGGCCAAAACATCGCTGGCGAGAGCATGATAGCCAATCATAACAGTTCTTACAAGAGTGTGGGAGAGAACAAAAGCCAATCATAACAGTTCTTACAAAAGTACCCGCATCGTTCTATTTTATCGAAACTTGCACATGTTCGTCGCTGCGCTTCAAAAATACGTTTCTCTTTCGTATCGGCTTTTTTACTCAAAATGCCGAATACAATTGACAAGCGAGACGAAGCGAAGGTACGTGAAATCGATGCTGGTATAAAAAACAGAGAGACAAGCTGACAAGCTTTTGTCTTTGGCCAAAAAGCTGAAGAAGTCGTCGAAATGATTAAATGAAAATGAGAAGTGACTGTGAACTATAAATAATTGTATAAAGTGTACATAGACATTATCCCATAAACTTAGCATTCGTTTGATTTAATACATTGAACATGTATATGATGGTCAGTAAATCTGAATTAATGCTGACAGTTTTGAAAACTTAAATATTTCAAAAGACTTTTTGAAATCATATGCAACTAATGAGGACATAGGGTGACTGACCTTTTCTCCCTAAGAAATTTTATTTAATATATGAACATTTTGAAAATTAATAAAACTTATGTTTAATGTGAATTTAGTTTGTCATTTTTGTTGATCATGAATTATAACCATACCCTTGAATGTAGAATGTGATTTTATTTTGAATTCAAACAATACTCCTATTGATTTGAAACATATTTTCATGTAAATATATACAAAAGACAACAGATTTTTTATCTACTACAGCTCAGATTGCAGGAAAAGTGGTTTGTAAGGCCTTATTTTTCAAAATTTTCTTGGGGGGGTATCCCTCCCAGACCCCCGGCTTCGGGCGCCATATTGTTTTCTGCTTTTTTTGGTGACCACCCACTCTCATCTCTGCATAAAACAATGGCGTATTGATTTAGCCTTTTTAGAACAATTCATTTGAGTATATAGATTGGTCAATGTGTAAAAACAGTAAGCTAAAAACCTTATTAAAGATCGCAGTAATACGTAAGTGATAGACAAGTGTAATTTTATGAACCTATGACGTTCCAGCATGCAAATACAGGCCAAGGGATTGTTTTGATGAGCATTAAAGGTGACACATTATATTATTTTGATTAGCATTAAAGGTCGGCACGGTGGTGTAGCGGTTAGCGCTGTCGCCTCACAGCAAGAAGGTCCGGGTTCGAGCCCCGTGGCCGGCGAGGGCCTTTCTGTGCGGAGTTTGCATGTTCTCCCCGTGTCCGCGTGGGTTTCCTCTGGGTGCTCCGGTTTCCCCCACAGTCCAAAGACATGCAGGTTAGGTTAACTGGTGACTCTAAATTGACCGTAGGTGTGAATGTGAGTGTGAATGGTTGTCTGTGTCTATGTGTCAGCCCTGTGATGACCTGGCGACTTGTCCAGGGTGTACCCCGCCTTTCGCCCGTAGTCAGCTGGGATAGGCTCCAGCTTGCCTGCGACCCTGTAGAACAGGATAAAGCGGCTAGAGATAATGAGATGAGATGAGCATTAAAGGTGACCCTTTTCCACAAGTTGACACAGTTCCCTGAGGTCTTGATGAAATATCTTTGACATGGTTTGGTCAAAATATGTCACGCTTCCGGGCTCACCCAACACTCAGGACTCCACGTCCCACCACCACCCCAGTCACTACCACGTGCATTCCGTCAGCCAACCTGGAGCCACTTCCTAGGAGTGGTTCCCCTGAGTTCTAATCACCATCACCTGTACCTTTTTGTTTATGTCTGTATTTATACCCCTTTGTTTGTTTTGTTCCTTGCATAGTATTGCATCTACATTTCGTGAGCCTACTGAGTGTTATTATAATGATTGATTACCTGTGTATGACCGTTTTTGCCTTCCGTTTTTTTCCCGTTTCACCTAGCGCTTGTGTTTGTTTGCCCATTTCTCTTGCTTCCCAGTTTTTTGATCCTCGCCTGTTTCCCGATTACGATTCGCCTAGCCCCTGTGTTTATAGATTGCCCGTGTCTACTGAGTCCCGGATCTTGGACTCTTGCCTGTTTCCTGACCACGAGTTGTCTAGCCCTCGTTACTGTTTTGGATCTCTCGGTATTGACCTGGCCTGGCTTTTGTACATTGTCTTCTTTCATTGTGGTCATTAAAACCTTGAGTTCATTCACAATCTGCGAGCGTCTGGTTTGTCACAGCCACATTACAAAATACCTCAAGGATAAAACCCCACAGCTCCCTTCTCGCCCTGTCTAAACAGCCCTGCTCAAAACGGCCGATTTGAATGACTGTTCTTTTAAATGATAACGAACCACTGCTCACCCCACCCTCCTCTTCCACCAGCCAATCAGGTAGCACTTTCCTCATGAATATTCATTCACAAAGGCAGTTCTTGAACCACGAGTGGAGATACTCAAATGAGGAGGCGGTATAATTTTAATGAGCTCCTCTTGTGACATAGAAAGGGGAGACAAATTTCAACGGCTTGTTGAAGCACATGTTTTCTGAAATAGGCAGCTCTAAAGAAACTGACTGGGCATCTTATTTCACAGTTTGTGGGTTGGTAGGAACTCCAGAAACCCAAATGTATGTATACAAGCACTGAGAAAGTAAGTTTTTCATAATCTGTCCTTTTTAACAATAAGTCTGGATTTCTTGTACTTTAACATTTTTGTGGAACTGCGGCATGAAACAGTTTATTGTTCGATATTAATAGGTTTCTGTCTCGGGTTTTGACAGCAGTAAAGTTGCTTAGGAACGCAGTTGACAGCTTGATCTGTTCAGGCTGTTTGAAAATCATTTTAAATATTATACTAATTCATTCTCATTCTATTAGTCATAAATAATTATCACTGTTCTGTTATTATGGGAAATAATTTTTTTTGTTTTTTGTTTTGCCGAAGCCAACTACATTCCATCGTATTCTGTTTCTCATTCTCAGTTCCCAGAATACTAAATTAAAAATTGGTGCAAGGCTTGATGATTGAAGCCAGGAATAAAAAGGAAAGACATACGACCTGGCCAAAGGACAGATAAGATTTTGACAATAAAAGCAAGCTATGCCACGTGGAAGTGCTGGGCACACAGAAGGGTTTAAATGCGCTTCATTTTTGAAGTGCGATTTCTAAAGACAGGCTAAACTTGGGAAATCCTCTGTGTGAATTTAAGTTCGCACCTACAGCAATGGATGAATGCAGGTACTCACGTAAGCACAGCAGAGTCGGAGCACAACCTGTTGTTTAAACTGGAGTGAAAAGGGCTGAATAAAGGCTTTTAGAGAGCAGGAAATCATTCCAGATCCGCCGTAACGCTCCTGGCTTTCTCTCACCTGCCCTTGCGTGGTATCAGATTCCACCTTTTTCGTCATGTTTAGCCTACACCCACCTACCTACCCCCCCCCCCCCCCACACACACACACACACACATCTCATCTCATTATCTCTAGCCACTTTATCCTGTTCTACAGGGTCGCAGGCAAGCTGGAGCCTATCCCAGCTGACTACGGGCGAAAGGCGGGGTACACCCTGGACAAGTCGCCAGGTCATCACAGGGCTGACACATAGACACAGACAACCATTCACACTCACATTCACACCTACGCTCAATTTAGAGTCACCAGTTAACCTAACCTGCATGTCTTTGGACTGTGGGGGAAACCAGAGCACCCGGAGGAAACCCACGTGGACACGGGGAGAACATGCAAACTCCGCACAGAAAGGCCCTCACCGGCCACGGGGCTCGAACCCAGGACCTTCTTGCTGTGAGGCGACAGCGCTAACCACTACACCACCGTGCCGCCCCACACACACACACACACACATACATATATAATATGCAGGCGCTGGTGTGCTTGTCACAGATTCACACAAATCTTAAAATAGCCCCTTTTTTGTCCCTCTCATTCTTTATTATTTCATCCAGCCCAGTGAAACAAATCAGTAAAGGGCACAAAGCTGCCTCACATTTGTGGCCAGTTAATGTGGCCTGATGTCTTTGTCTCATATGAAAGCTTCTATTCAGACAGGCCTGCTGTGCTTGGCGGGCTTGGGCTCATGTAGATGCGCGCGCGCACACACACAGCAGGTATTAAGAGTGTGTGGAACTTGTGGTCTAATATCCATATCACGTGTGCACTACCTTAGCAGTTCCATGCGCGCATACACAAAGTATCTTTGTGCCATTTGAAACTCAGTACCTTGGATTGGATACCATGTGTGATATTTCCCTCAAAACACACGTGAAATGCCTCACATTTCAGGCATTCAGCACATTCCTTTTATTTCCAAGGATAGGCTTCTGCCTTTCATTAGTAAAATGAGTGATTTGACAGATAAGACATTAAAGGAATAGTCCATCATTTTTCAACTTAACCCCTATCTACCACATCTGTTGCATGTGTGTGTCTACCACAGGCAAGTATATAAAACACACTCGCTCTGTACTGAAACAGAAATCCTGTAAACGTATACTAGAAGTCTAAGGGCAGTTGTTGAACTCCATGAAAAGACATAAATATATAAGACAAGTTTAAATCTACAACCACTAAAAGCCAACAAGGAAGGGTTGGGATCAAACAAGCATGACAAAACCGGTTCTAGGGTTAACGGTTCTTTGTTCTTACCTAGTGTTATCCAACTTCTCTGAAGGTTTTGTGATATCGACATCACAAATCTTTCTTCTGAAAGTGGTTGATCTATGAAAGCCCAAATTATCCAGATTTACAGTGCCTTGCAAAAGTATTCATCCCCCTTGGTTTTTGTCCTGTTTTGTCACATTACAAGCTGGAATTAAAATGGATTTTTGGGAGGGTTAGAACTGTTTGACTTACACAACATGCCGACTACTTTAAAGGTGCACTTTTTTTGTGACACAAACAATAATTAAGATGAAAAAAAAAACAGAAATCTGGAGTGTGCATAAGTATCCCCCCCCAAAAAAAAGTCAATACTTTGTAGAGCCACCTTTTGCTGCAATTACAGCTTCAAGTCTCTTGGGGTATGTCTCTATTAGCTTAGCACATCTAGCCACTGGGATTTTTGCCCATTCCTCAAGGCAAAACTGCTCCAACTCCTTCAAGTTAGATGGGTTGTGTTGGTGTACAGCAATCTTCAAGTTATGCCACAGATTCTCAATTGGATTGAGGTCTGGGCTTTGACGAGGCCATTCCAAGACATTTAAATGTTTCCCTTTAAACCACTCCAGTGTAGCTTTAGCAGTATGTTTAGAATCATTGTCCTGCTGGAATGTGAACCTTCGTCCCAGTCTCAAACCTCTGGGTGACACAAACAGGTTTTCCTCCAGAATTGTCCTGTATTTAGTGCCATCCATCTTTCCTTCAGTCCTGACCAGCTTTCCTGTCCCTGCAGATGAAAAATATCTCCACAGCATGATGCTGCCACCACCATGCTTCATTGTAGGGATGGTGTTCTCAAGGTGTTGGGTTTGTGCCACACATGGCGTTTCCCGTGATGGCCAAAAAGTTCAATTTTTGTCTCATTTGACCAGAGAATCAAATAAGAACGTGTACCTTTAAAGCTGTGTTAATCAAATGGTGCTAAACCCCCAAAAATCCATTTTAATTCCAGCTTGTAATGCGACAAAACAGGACAAACACCAAGGGGGATGAATACTTTTGCAAGGCACTGTATACTTTATTTTGAAATATTTCATGAAAGCATTCTTATAAAAGACTTTGCACATGAAAATGTTCAGTGATGGAGTTCAACAGCTGCCCTTAGACTTCTGTTTGGTGTTTTTGAATAAACAGATTTATGTTGCTGTTTTTTGTCAGTACAGGAAAACATGTAGAAATTCTTGTGCATGATAATTGCTCATACACTACTGATATGGTATGACAGAAATGAAGTTCAGAAGTACTGGAGTATTCCTTTAAAATGCCTCATTTTGTTGGTGTGCAGTGAGGTAGCTACAGCAAATGTGTGCCATCTCCATTGGGACAATAGGATCCTTATTCATGCTGAGGTCACAGTTATGATCGTCAGACGAACCTGGGACTACAAACGTTCAGTTTCTCTCCGAGTCTTGTCTTGCTATTCCATTCTTCAGAGCTTCTCGGTGTACAGTATGAGCATGTAATGCATAGGAGACAGCCAGAATGGTCTAAACATCAACCACCGAAATAAATAACACAGTCTACCTTCATATAGACTTCTACAGATATATTCAAGATGCCACAGCTGCAGTCATTTTAATGACATAATATGTGACATCCAATTACAGAGAAATGTTTCCTGCTTACTCCATATTCTTTGTTTCCTGTTTCTGTCCAGCGCTTCCTCTTTTACTATTTTTGACACTGACATTCAGGAGAAAAATTGCCTAACCTGCAATTTTACACAGACAGATTCACAGACACACAGTCTCTCTCGGTTTCATAAATACACACAGAACAAATACTGATGTTTTATCATGGAAAAACAAAAAAAAGAGTAAATCTACCCTAAAACTACCTTCTAGCTATAACTTTAGACTCTGGAAACATTTCCAACTGTCAGTCAGATGCACCATACTCACTCAAGATGTTTTGGAAGACAGTCAATTAATCCACAATTTAATCCCAGAAGAACAGGGATTATAATTCCAAAAAATGTGGCTCGTCTTTAGCTTGACTTGAGAACATTAACTGACATTAGCACAGATCACTTGTGACTAGTGATGAGGGACAAATATGCTCCCTTCCTCCTCTCTCTCTCTCTCTCTCTCTCTCTCTCTCTCACACACACACAGAGTCCCTCTTTTTCTCTTTCTGCCCACCCCTTTTTCCCTTTTTCTCATTCCATCTCTCAAATTCAACCTCAGCCTCCGTCTCTCTCTCTCTCTCTCTCTCTCTCTCATTGTATGGACACAAGGCAGCCTTTCATTTTTGCAGCTGAAAGGTCAGAACCCATGCAGGCTTTGCTGAAACACTCAGAACTCGGAAGGATAGACAGGTCAATCGATAAAAAGACAGACAGCACGTACACTGAACACAGGAATTTAAACGGAGACAATAGCATCAATTCAGTGAAGAACCAGACCATAAGACAGAGAAAACCTATTCCACAGCACTATGGAATTCTGGCTTCTGATTGGTCAGAAGGTGTTGATTAATTTTCTGTAACAGCAGCAGGAGTGCTGGCTTAATTCAAAATCACCGTTTCGTATTAACTTGGTCGTTTTTAATCCATTATCGTTTCTATAGTAACGGCTCATTCACAGATGGCAGATGTTCCACGTAATCCAGAAAAATGAACAATAAACAGATTTAAAATAAGTAAGAAAAGTATTAAACTTTCCATAAGGAGATTATTTTTATATATCTTTATGGAAGGAGTCTCCAGTGTCAGCGCTTTGTTTTCCATCTTCAGGACAGAGGAATTTGTGCTTGCTGGTTTTTCAAAGCTTCGATTTTTGTCTTATTAACTTCAAGAGAAAAGAAAGAGATGAAGGAACGACTGTTTATCGCTGATATACACTCGCCGGCCACTGTAATAGGAACTTGTTCTTGATTCTAAGATTCCTGTTCTTGGTCTTCTGTTTGCTGTTGCATGCTGAGATGCTGGCGACACGGTGGTGTAGTGGTTAGCGCTGTCGCCTCACAGCAAGAAGGTCCGGGTTCGAGCCCCGTGGCCGACGAGGGCCTTTCTGTGCGGAGTTTGCATGTTGTCCGCGTGGGTTTCCTCCAGGTGCTCCAGTTTCCCCCAAAGACATGCAGGTTAGGTTAACTGGCGACTCTAAATTGACCGTAGGTGTGAATGGTTGTTCGTTACCCCTTTTCCACCAAATCAGTTCCAGGGCTGGTTCGGGGCCAGTGCTGGTGCCGGTTCACAACTCGTTCAACTTGCGAGCCAGCTGAGAACCAGTTTGCTTTTCCATAGCTCGCGGTGCTAAGGGGAGTCACGTCATTACGTCACTGTGTACGTCAGTTACGTCGCTTTATACGTCATTACGTCGCTTTAAACGTCAGTTATGTCGCTACATTTGCATAAACCTTGGCGCGAATATCGAAGCAAAAACAACATGGAAGAAGCAGCAACAACAACAATAATAATAATAATAATAATAATAATAATAATAATGGATGACTTCGCATTTGTACAGCTGCTGCTTCTCGGCGCTTAAAAATGGTGATCTTTCGCGGTCTTGTTATTGTTGTTGGTCTTAACAACTCCGCCCCCCGCTGACATAAGCAGTTCTTTCCTCTGGCCCAGCAGAGAGTTGGTGCTAGCCTGGAACCGGTTTTTCTGGCCCCAGAGCCAGTTCTTTGTCAGTGGAAACAGAAAACCCGGTTCCAAACTAAGCACTGGCCCTGAACCAGCCCTGGAACTGCTTTGGTGGAAAAGGGGCATGTGTCTATGTGTCAGCCCTGTGATGACCTGGCAACTTGTCCAGGGTGTACCCCGCCTTTCGCCCGTAGTCAGCTGGGATAGGCTCCAGCTTGCCTGCGACCCTGTAGAACAGGATAAAGCGGCTAGAGATAATGAGATGAGATGAGATGCTTTTCTGCTCACCACGGTTGTAAAGAGTTGCTATATCCTTCCTAGCAGCTCGAACCATTCTGGCCATTTTCCTCTGACCTCTCTTATCAGCAAGGCATTTGTTTCCACCCACAGAACGGTCATCGCTCACTTGATGTTTTTCGCACCATTCTGTGTAAACTCTCGAGACTGTTGTGTGTGAAAATCCCAGGAGATCAGCAGTTTCTGAAATACTCAAACCAGTCCATCTGGCTCAAACCAACACCCATGCCACAGTGAAAGTCACACTTTGAGATCACAATTTTCCCTGTTCTGATGTTTGACGTGAACATTAACTGAAGCTCTTGATTTGTACCTGCATGATTTTATGCATCGTGCTGCTGTCAAATGATTGGCTGATTAGAGAACTACATCAAACAGCAGGTGGATGGGTGTTCCTAATAAAGTGATAACAGGAACGAACATGTGTCATGGATGTTCAGCATTAGCTGTAAATGAATAAAAGAAAAAAGTATGACCCGGCCTTCTGTAATAAAGTTGAATTTGTAAAATAAATTTTATTATGTAAAATCATAAAAAATGATCCACTTCAAGATGGTAACAGTAACTATGCTTCATCACAGCACCCCTTCATTGACTATTTTCCTATAACAGAACAGGTTTTATTCCTTACTTGGCTCACATCACATACAGATACAAAACTTTAAAGTAACTATGAACATATCCATTCTTCTGTCACCTCAAATAGCTAAGCAGCTTGCTAACTGCAAGAATGCAGCGATTTGAAAATCGTTTTCAACTTATATTCAGATAAATACAATACAAAGACAAGACATTTAAATGATCAACACTTTAGTGTTTTTTGTAAATACACACTCATTCTGAATTTCATGTCTTTATCCGTAACCGCTTATCCTGTGCAGGGTCACAAGCGAGCTGGAGCCTATCCCAGCTGACTATGGGCGAGAGGCAGGGTACACCCTGGACAAGGCGCCAGATCATCACAGGGCTGACACAGACAACCATTCACACACAGTCAATTTAGAGCCACCAATTAGCCTAACCTGCATGCCTTTGGACTGTGAGGGGAAACCGGAGCACCCGGAGGAAACCCACACAGACATGGTGAGAACATGCAAACTCTATACAGGAAGGCCCCTGTTGGCCACTGGGCTCGAACCCAGAACCTTCTTGCTGTGAGGCGACAGTGCTAACCACTACACCACCGTAACATCTCATCTCATTATCTCTAGCCGCTTTATCCTTCTACAGGGTCGCAGGCAAGCTGGAGCCAATCCCAGCTGACTACGGGCGAAAGGCGGGGTACACCCTGGACAAGTCGCCAGGTCATCACAGGGCTGACACATAGACACAGACAACCATTCACACTCACATTCACACCTACGGTCAATTTAGAGTCACCAGTTAACCTAACCTGCATGTCTTTGGACTGTGGGGGAAACCGGAGCACCCGGAGGAAACCCACGTGGACACGGGGAAAACATGCAAACTCCGCACAGAAAGGCCCCTGTTGGCCACTGGGCTCAAACCCAGGACCTTCTTGCTGTGAGGCGACAGTGCTAACCACTACACCACTGTAACACATTCTAGAAAAAGTTAGGACAGTGTTTGGGAAGTGAGGACACTAAGTGTTGAAGTTTTGCACTCAAATGCACAATTGCCCCTTTCCACCTGTCTGTCTTGTCATTTATGCAGTTTATTGTACGGAGATAGCTATATGTTTAGATAGGTAGATGTTTCTATAGCAAATGTGTAATTAGGTTGCTATCGATAGTTATTTATATACCTTTGTCATCTATTTTCTGTATACAGTCAAGCCAGAAAGTCTGCACACCCCTTTCACCTTCTCCACATTTTATTACATTACAGACTTGTTCTGCAATAGATTGAGTTTATTTTTTGTCCCAAAATAGCCCATAATGACACAGTGAAAGCAGGTTTTTAGACATTTGTGCTAATTTATTAAAAATCAAAATGTAAAATATCATATGTACACAAGTGTGTGCACATCCTTTGATATGACACCCAAAAGTGAGCCGAGGTGCATTTTGTTTCCACTGATACTGCTTGAGATGTTTCTACAACTTAACTGGAGTCCACCTGTGGTAAATTCAGTTTGATTGGGCATGACTGGGGATTGCCAAGACCTGTCTATATAAGGTCCCGCAGTTGACAGTGCATGTCAGAGCAAACTCCAAGCCATGGGGTCAAAGGAATTATCTGCAGACCTCAAACAGGACTGTGTCAAGGCATAGATCTGGAGAAGGGAACAGAAAAATTGTTGCAGTTTTACAGGTCCCAAAGAGTACAGTGTCCACCATCATTCATAAATGGAAGACGTTTGGAACCACCAAGAATCTTCCTAGACCTGGCCGCCCGGCCAAACTGAGCGATCGGGGAAGATGGGCCTTGGCCAGGTAGGTGAGCAGGAACCCGAGGGTCACTCTGACAGAGCTCCAGTGTATCCTTGTGGAGATGGGAGAACCTTTCAGAAGATCAACCATCCAGGCAGCACTCCACAAATCATGCCTTTCTGGTAGAGTGGCCAGACGGAAGCCACTCCTTAGTAAAAGGCACATGACAGCCTGCTTGGAGTTTGCCAAAAGGCACCTAGAGGACTCTCAAACCATGAGAAACAAGATTCTCTGGTCTGATGAAACCAAAATTGAACTTTTTGGCCTGAATACTAAGCATCACGTCTGGAAGAAACCAAAAACACCACTCATCACCTGGCTAATGCCATCCCTACAGTGAAGCATGGCGGTGGCAGCATCATGATGTAAGGATGCTTTTCAGCAGTGGGAACGGGGCGACTAGTCCTGATAAAGGGAAAAATGAATGCAGCTAAGTACACTGAGATCCTTGAAGAAAACCTGCTCCAGAGCACTCTCGACCTCAGACTGGTGCGATGGATTGGTTACCTTCCAACATGACAACGACCTGAAGCACACAGCCAAGAGAACAAAGGAGGGGCTTCAGAGAAAGTCTGTGAATGTCCTTGAGTTGCCCAGCCAGAGCCCAGACCTGAATCCAATTGAACATCTGTGGAAGGAGCTGAAAACAGCTGTGTACCGATGCTCCCCATCCAACCTGACGGAGCTTGCAAGGATATGCCAAGAGGAATGGGCAAAAATGTCCAGAAACAAGTGTGCCAAGCTAATAGCTTCTTTCCCAAGACGCCTTGAAGCTGTAATTGCTGCCAAAGGTGCATCAACCAAGTATTAGGCTAAGGGTGTGTACAGATACAGTATGTAACCCCTAAATAACCTATTTTTGTCAGTAAAATAAAATTGCATATTTTCTAAAAACCTGTTTTCACTTTGCGTAGAATTTTGTGACAAAAAATGAACTCAATCTATTGTAGAATAAGTCTGTAACATAATAAAATGTAAAGGGGTGTGCAGACTTTCCAGCTTGACTATAAATGCACCATGTGGAACCTGAGGGAAACGGTATGTCAACGCACTCTATACTTGTACACGGACGTATTGATGAAGCTCTCTTGAATCTGCATTCTTTTGAGCATGAAATGCTGCTTAGCTTTTTTTTTTTATTATTATTGAAAACAAAAAAAATGAACATGGAAATGTTTTTCAATAAATACTGGAAAGTACCATTAGTCATATTAGTGCGATTCCACAGTAATGAATATGTGTTCTATTATTTTCTGTTATTTTGGTGAAAAACATCCACATCACATCTAGGACTTCACTCAAATTTAAACTGAATGCCATTAAAGCCAGAAGGCAAGAAATATCCTTCCAAGAAAAACTCTGTCAGCTGGAAATGAAGAGAAACGTAGACACAAATAATCATGGAAATCGTGAACTTATGGTGTTTTGGATGTACATGCTCTGTTGGTGTAATCTGTCCAAGCTGTCTGTGTTGTCATTGTGGTTTAGATCCCTACACACACACACACACACACACACACACACACACACACTCCAGCCATTCTGCCCACCCATGTCTGGAGTGTACATTGCTTGGGTTGGACTATGTGGTAAAACAGGGTGGGGAAACTTTCAAAAACAAACACGTCTGGATTGTGAATTGAACAAACACTCGCCAGTTGCGGAAAGGAAATTGCCTCTCCATATAATGATGTCTGTATTTAGATACTTGACTTTTTGACTAAATTTTACCCTGTGGTAAAAACCACGTACGTTTATCAACGATCCAATATTAACAGATGAGTGGAGATTTAACTCGAACATAGCGTGGAGTGGACACAGATTGTCTGAGGGGGCAGGGGTGTAAAATTTTTTTTTTTTTTTAAATGGCATGCCCTACACACAGTGAAGAAAAAACCTTGCAAACTGGAGCTCCTAGAGCGCAAGTAATCTAATTTTCATGCATATATGGGAGCCTACAGGGCACTTCATCACATTTTCTCTGCTGGAAGGTACCCTAGAGGGCACTTCTTCACTTTTTTTTTTATCCCACTGCAAGGGCACCATAGAAGGCACTTCATCACCTTTTTTATTTTTTTTTTTAACTGTAAAAGCACTCTCGAGGGCACTTCATCACTTTTTTTAACCACTGGATGATACCCTCGAGGGCACTTCAACCCGTTTCTTGTACTGCAGAGTACTCTAGAGGGCACTTTATAATGTGTTCTTGCATATACAGTGGTGCTTGAAAGTTTGTGAACCCTTTAGAATTTTCTTTATTTCTGCATAAATATGACCTAAAATATCATCAGATTTTCACACAAGTCCTAAAAGTAGATAAAGAGAACCCAGTTAAACAAATGAGAAATATTATACTTGGTCATTTATTTATTGAGGAAAATGAGCCAATAGTACATATCTGTGAGTGGCAAAAGTATGTGAACCTTTGCTTTCAGTATCTGGTGTGACCCCCTTGTGCAGCAATAGCTGCAAATAAACGTTTCCGGTAACTGTTGATCAGTCCTGCACACCGGCTTGGAGGAATTTTAGCCCGTTCCTCCGTATAGAACAGCTTCAACTCTGGGATGTTGGTGGGTTTCCTCACATGAACTGCTCGCTTCAGGTCCTTCCACAACATTTCGATTGGATTAAGGTCAGGACTTTGACTTGGCCATTCCAAAACATTAGCTTTATTCTTCTTTAACCATTCTTTGGTAGAATGACTTGTGTGCTTAGGGTCGTTGTCTTGCTGCATGACCCACCTTCTCTTGAGATTCAGTTCATGGACAGATGTCCTGACATTTTCCTTTAGAATTCGCTGGTATGATTCAGAATTCATTGTTCCATCAATGATGGCAAGCCGTCCTGGCCCAGATGCAGCAAAACAGGCCCAAACCATGATACTACCACCACCATGGAATAAGCTTCTTATGCTAGAATGCAGTGTTTTCCTTTCTCCAAACATAACGCTTCTCATTTAAACCAAAAAGTTCGATTTTGGTCTCATCTGTCCACAAAACATTTTTCCAATAGCCTTCTGGCTTGTCCACGTGATCTTTAGCAAACTGCAGACGAGCAGCAATGTTCTTTCTGGAGAGCAGTGGCTTTCTCCTTGCAACCCTGCCATGCACACCATTGTTGTTCAGTGTTCTCCTGATGGTGGACTCATGAACATTAGCCAATGTGAGAGAGGTCTTCAGTTGCTTAGAAGTTACCCTGGGGTCCTTTGTGACCTTGCCGACTATTGCACGCCTTGCTCTTGGAGTGATTTTTGTTGGTCGACCACTCCTGGGGAAGGTAACAATGGTCTTGAATTTCCTCCATTTGTACACAATCTGTCTGACTGTGATTGGTGGAGTCCAAACTTTTTAGAGATGGTTTTGTAACCTTTCCCAACCTGATGAGTTCTCTCTGTGCTCTCACGGAAGGCGGTCGCATTTCTCTGCCTCTCCCTTCCCTTATCTTTCCTGCTTCTGCTGTTTTGTCTGTCTAGTGTCTATACTTTTGAGAGAGACTCTCCACACTGCTCTCCAAACTAAAAACCATGGAATTGATAAACTGGTCTCTTCACGCAATTGACACAATCTTCTCGACAAGAAGCCTGAGTTCGGGGGAACCAGCCTGTCGTGCCAGAACATTCGCAGCTGGCTACATGATGGATGTGTGGAAGCAGTGACGGGTCATGTGCCTGGCGGTTCTTTCTGTGGAGGACATTGAAGACATCTACCTATTCGGAACCATGATTACAGGACTTTTGCTGATTGGATTAGGCATTGCCCTGGTTTATCGAGGAAATAAGAAAACAGTGACAGCTATCCAAAGCCCCATAAAGCTGCCCGACATGATTGAAGCGGTGGGCAGAGCTGTCGGCACTCAGACTGTGGCTATTCAGAACTTGAACCACAACATGGATAACATCATGGAGAAGCTTTTGGCTTTGCAAAGGAAAATGGATTTGATTCGATTCAGAGACCAGAATGGACAAACAGAGTAGTCATGTAAAGGAATGCGTCTACTCGTCCCAAGACCAAACAATCCCAATCTTATCTGCTTTCGGCTCCCTTAGACAGCACTGGCCTTGGCCAAGGCCGTTGCTGGTTCAACAATTCCCCCCCAGAGGTCACTGCTGTTAGACTCTCTCATATTCCTCCCCCCTCTTCCCACGGTTGCTGCTTTTACCCCCAGTGTGACAAGTCAGTAAGCGCCGTCTGGCTGCAGGACCGGACTGCTTGTTTGCGCTGGGTTACCTATACCTCCGCCCTCTCCCTCACCCCCTTCCCCCTCAAGTCCCGAGTCATGTGTAAAGTGTACTGTTATTTTTGTGCTTATGTGCTTAGGTGTTTTTTTTTAATGTTCCCACACTGTACTCCCCCCAGGAGCATAGTGTGGGGGTTGCTTTTTTCTCCTCCCCTCCCCTCATGTTACTACTGTATTTTTCATCCTTGTCTTCCTGTCCTGTCTACTCTCCCTGTGTCAATTGTATGTATGTGTATATGTACGGACGGGTTGACGGCTAATTTCACTGGTACTTGTGACTAGTGACAATAAAGGATTCATTCATTCATTCATGAGCATCAACAATGCTTTTTCTGAGGTCCTCAGAAATCTCCTTTGTTCGTGCCATGATACACTTCCACAAACATGTGTTGTGAAGATCAGACTTTGATAGATCCCTGTTCTTTAAATAAAACAGGGTGCCCACTCACACCGGATTGTCATCCCATTGATTGAAAACACCTGACTCTAATTTCACCTTCAAATTAACTGCTAATCCTAGAGGTTCACATACTTTTGCCACTCACAGATATGTAATATCGGATCATTTTCCTCAATAAATAAATCAAGTATATTTTGTCTCATTTTTTTAACTGGGTTCTCTTTATCTACTTTTAGGACTTGTGTGAAAATCTGATGTTGTTTTAGGTCATATTTATGCAGAAATATAGAAAATTCTAAAGGGTTCACAAACTTTCAAGCACCACTGTGAAGCCACCCGATAAGGAACTTGATCACATTTTCTTCCACAGTGTCACCCTAAAGGCACTTCATCATCTTTTCCCTCTGTATGAGCACCCAAGAAGGCACTTTATCATGTTTTATCTATTGTACTGACACCCTAGAGGGTACTTTCACAGTTTTTTGGGGTGGTTTTTTTGGTCCATGGACCATGGAATCCACCAGTATCCTGGACACAATACTGAAGAGTTAATAGTACCAGTGTGGGGCCTGTTTAGTGTGTCTGATTGATTCACGAAATCACTGCTGAAAATTCAAAGACGTGAACGTGAGATAACGGCTATAACAATCAACAAGGAGGCTCCATTTACAAGACTTTATGAAGTGCAGATATGCAACAAGTCAAAGATCCTGTTCAGTTTGAGGTAAATTCAGAATAACACAAGCAATAAATACACAATCGGCAGCATCTGATGGTAGGAAGCAGGATTCAGAACAAAGAAGTTCATTCATCTCATGACATACTCGAAACCAATACAGGTGCAACTGTAGTTTAGATCATCATCATCAATCATTCGACTTCAGTAACAAGGTTGTGGTGAATCCTCAGGGCACTGCATGTGCGCGCGCACACAGCGGCAACTTAGAGTATCCATCTACCAGCATGTTCCAATATGTACAGTTGCATGCAAAAGTTTGGGCACCCTGACTGAAAATGTCTGTTACTGTGAATAGTTAAGTGAGCAGGAGATGAACTGATCACCAAAAGGCATAAAAGGTAAAGATGACATTTCTTTTCAGCATTTTCTGCAAGATTTGTGGTTTTTTTGTATAATTGGAGAGTGAAAAAAAGGAACACCATGCAAAAGTTTGGGCACCCCAATACATTTCAGTTCTCAGGTAACTTTTACCAAGGTTCCAGAGCTTAATTGGCTTATTGAGCTGTGGCTTGTTCAAATTCTTCGTTAGGAAAGGTCAGATGATGCAGATTTCAAAGCTGTATAAATTCTCTGACTCCTCAAACTTGTCCCTAAAATCAACAGCCATGGGCTCCTCTAAGCAACTCCCTCGCATTCTGAATAATAAAATAATTGATGCTCACAAAGCAGGAGAAGGCTACAAGAACGTAGCAAAGGGTTTTCAGGTAGCTGTTTCCTCAGATTGTAATGTTATTAAGAAATGGCAGTTAACAGAAACAGTGGAGATCAAGGTGAGGTCTGGAAGATGAAAACTTTCTGAAAGAACTGCTTGTTGGATTGCTAGAAAGGCAAATAAAAACCCCTGTTTGACTGCAAAAGACCTTCAGAAAGATTTAGCAGACCCTGGCGTGGTGGTGCACTGTTCTACTATGCAGCTGAACAAATATGACCTTCATGGGAGAGTCATCAGAAGAAAACCTTTCCTGCGTCCTAGCCACAAAATTCAGCATCTGAAGTTTGCAAATGAACATCTAAGCAAGCCTGATGCATTTTGGAAACAAGTCCTGTGGACTGATGACATCAAAATAGAACTTTTTGGCCACAATCTGCAAAGGTATGTTTGGAGAAAAAAGGGTGCCAAATTCCAGGAAAAGAACACCTCTCCAACTCTGAAGCGTGAGTGTGGATCGATCATACTTTGGGGTTGTGTTGCAGCCAGTGGCACAGGGCACATTTCATTGGTCGAGGGAAGCATGGATTCGAATAAATACCAGCAAATTCTGGAAGCAAACATCACACCATCTGTAAAAAAAAGTTGAAGTTAAAAAGAGGATGGGTCCTACAATAAGACGATGATCCAAAACACACCTCAAAATCTACAATGGAAAACCTCAAGAGGCCCAAGCTGAAGGTTTTGCCCTGGCCCTCACAGTCCCCTGACCTAACAGCTTTGAAAATCTGTGGATAGATCTCAAAAGAGCAGTGCATGCAAGACAGCCCAAGAAACTTGTAGAACTGGAAGCCTTTTGCAAGGACCAATGTGAGAAAATCCCCCAGGTAAGAACTGAAAGATTATTAGCTGGCTACAAAAAGTGTTTACAAGCTGTGATACTTGCCAAAGGGGGTGTTACTAGGTACTAACCATGCAGGGTGCCCAAACTTTTGCTTCAGGCCCTTTTTCTTTTTTTTGTCATTTTGAAAATGTAAAAGATGAAAATAAAAAAAAATGGTTTTTGCTTAAAATATAAAGGGAATGAGTCATCTTTAACTTTATGCCTTTTGGAGATCATTTCACCTTCAACTTGCTTAACTGTTCACAGTAACAGCAATTTTGACCAGGGGTGCCCAAACTTTTGCATACCACTGTAAATGCTACCAAACTCAAATCACTCTCTTTCCTCCTAGAAACCAACGATATTTGGATGTGATTGGCATACTGAAACGTGATTGGCTGTTATATTTTATGATGTAATTACACCTGCTTGCCACATGAAGGATGAAACTAAAATTTTAGGCTCCTTTAAAAAAAAAAAAAAAAAAGTCGCAGATTGGTTGTAAGGAAACTTTTCAAACTTTGACTAGACTGCATTAAAATGACTAGCTCCAAAAAGAAGAATTTAATAATAAAAACTGTTGTATAACATTTAGTTTGACTTTAATATACGTAGGTGTGACAAATGAAAAAAAAATAGTCATGTTTTCTTCCACCTCTTTCCTCCTCTCATTACCATCATCCTGTCACTATGCCAAAAGAAGGCTAGAACTACTACACTGATCCAAGTAAGATTTTTAAAACCATATTTTATGCTTTTGCACTGTATACACACAAGCATGCATATCCTACATCATATAATTATCTCGTAATATAGTTCTCAAAGTGTGGTCCGGGGATCTCCAGGAGCTTCGAAGTACAGTATAGCCAGAGGGTCTGTGATTGCATTATTTTTTTTAAATTAATCCCAACCCACCTTTATCCATCTCATCTCATTATCTCTAGCCGCTTTATCCTGTTCTACAGGGTCGCAGGCAAGCTGGAGCCTATCCCAGCTACTACGGGCGAAAGGCGGGGTACACCCTGGACAAGTCGCCAGGTCATCACAGGGCTGACACATAGACACAGACAACCATTCACACTCACATTCACACCTACGGTCAATTTAGAGTCACCAGTTAACCTAACCTGCATGTCTTTGGACTGTGGGGGAAACCGGAGCACCCGGAGGAAACCCACGCGGACACGGGGAGAACATGCAAACTCCGCACAGAAAGGCCCTCGCCGGCCACGGGGCTCGAACCCGGACCTTCTTGCTGTGAGGCAACAGTGCTAACCACTACACCACCGTGCCACCCCACCTTTATCCAAATCAGTATATTTATTATTGAGTTATTAAGATATTATAGTCATTACCCTGTTTATTTGGTCACTTATATTCAATGTGAATAGTCCAAACCTCAACTGAAAAACAAGTGACCTTTTAAATAAATATTATTTTGAGTTTAATGACAATTTTAATCAAATGTGTTCTATGAGTGAAAAATTCAGGAATTAAAAAAAGAAAAAGAAAAAACGCATGACTCAATTTAATAAACAAAATATTATTGTAGATATTTAAATAAAATCAGCCAAATATTTGAATACCTGGTTCAGGCTTTAGGCGGTTTAGTGGCGCAGTGGGAAGCATTGCTGCTTTTCAGCTCCAGGGCCACCAGTTCGTTCCTGTGATCAGGTTCCAGTCTGTCTATCTGCCCCTAGGTGTGAATGAGTGTAAGAATGCTCGTGTGTGCGCACCCATGTGAACTGTTGTACCAATAAGGGCTTATTCCTGTCACATGCGTCGTGTTCTTGGGATAAACTTCTAAACCATTGCAACCCTCAACAGGATAAAGCAGTTACTGAAGATTAATGAGTTCAAGGGGTCCAAAAAAAAAGAAAAAAAAAAAAAGTTGATTCACATGACTGAATATATTTTTTTAGTTTCATCCAAGGGTGGTGGTGGTGGTTGTTTTTCTTTTTTCCTTCCCCAGGGCTGGCAGGCTATTATTATTACTGGTGGTGGAATTAAATAAATCTCATTCATCTCATCTCATCTCATTATCTCTAGCCGCTTTATCCTGTTCTACAGGGTCGCAGGCAAGCTGGAGCCTATCCCAGCTGACTACGGGTGAAAGGCGGGGTACACCCTGGACAAGTCACCAGGTCATCACAGGGCTGACACAGACAACCATTCACACGCACACCTACGGTCAATTTAGAGTCACCAGTTAACCTAACCTGCATGTCTTTGGACTGTGGGGGAAACCGGAGCACCCGGAGGAAACCCACGCGGACACGGGGAGAACATGCAAACTCCACACAGAAAGGCCCTCGCCGGCCACGGGGCTCGAACCCAGGACCTTCTTGCTGTGAGGCGACAGCGCTAACCACTACACCACCGTGCCGCCGAATTAAATAAATAAATAAATAGCTAGAGGATACACTCACTGGCCATTTTATCACATGCACCCATCCACCTGCTGTTTTCTGCAGTTACCTAATCAGCCGATCCCTTGACAGCAGCGCGATTCATAAAATCACGCAGCTACAAATCAAGAGCTTCAGTTCATGTTCACTTCAAACATCAGGTTGGGGAAAAACTGATCTCAGAGTGTGACTTTCACTGTGGCATGGGTGTTGGTTTGAGCCAGATGGACTGGTTTAAGTATTTCCGAACCCGCTTATCTCCTGGGGTTTTCACACAACAGTCTCGAGAGTTTACACAGAATAGTGCGATAAACAAAAAACATTGACTGAGCGATGGTTCTGTGGGCGGAAACAAACGCCTTGTTGATAAGAGCAGGCGTGGTTTTAAGGGGTGGCAAAAGGTGGCAGTTGCCACTGTAAAAATATGTCTTGCCACCCCAGTTGCCCCCCTATTTTAAAAAGAATTATTTATTAAAACACATTTTTGAAATTCAATTATCTATCTACAGAGATACTAAGCCCTCATCTCATCTCTACCTACCGTTCAGCAGGTCAGCCTAGCTCACGTTTTCGCCCGTGTGCTATTCAGTTTAGTGATATACTTACCGTAATTTGTTTTTTAGTTTTACGGAAATCAAGGATGAACACATCTGTATAAGTTTGAAGTCTTCAGTAAAGATCCACAATCTAAACCATTCGCTATCTGTCTATTTTTTGATACATCGCTAGGGCAGAATAGTTCCATTCATTGCTTGGGAATATACTTTCAGAAAAGTTGGTTTAGATGGTTGAATCCATTTTCCTTGTACGGAAGCGTATTGCTGCCACGCTCAAAAAAAAAAAAATTGGCTTAGTATCAAGTAATTACATGAAAACTGTTAACAATATCTTATCACGTTTTTACAATACATTTATCATGTAATAACATATCACGCAATTTCGTGATATGAAATTATCACGTTATTTCATGATATTTTCATGTAATAACGTGAAAACACCTTATCAAGAAATAACGTGAAAGTATGGTTTAACGTCATAGGCTAGGCTACTTCCATTCGACGGCCTACTGTATAACTTTGGTCGAGCAAAAACATGGCTGAATCCTGAATGACTCCTATTTGTATAAATAGGGGACTACATAGGTGGCAAATGTAGTGTTTTTCCTGCCATGGAAGTGCACTTGTATACTGAGGAGGAAGGGAAAACTGAGCCGAGGCGCCATTTTGAATCCTCGTTCACGGCTGTAATGCAAATTGCTTCCTCCTCGGTATACAAGTGCACTTCCATGGCAGGAAAACCACTACATTTTGCCGCCTATGTAGTCCCCTATTTATACAAAACTGAGTCATTCAGGATTCAGCCATGTTTTTGCTCGACCAAAGTTATACAGTAGGCTAAGCTAGGCCGTCTAATGGAAGTAGCCTAGCCTATGACGTTAAACCATACTTTCACGTTATTTCTTGATAAGGTGTTTTCACATTACATGAAAATATCATGAAATAATTTCACATCATGAAATTAGGTGATATCATGAAATTACGTGATGTTATTACATGATAAATATATTGTAAAAACGTGATATTGCTATAACAATAAAGTTTTCACGTAATTACTTGATACTAAGCCAATTTTTTTTTTTTAGTGTGGTAGCAATACGCTTCCATATCCCTGATGGTACAATAGCTCAATACATATTTGACAAGATAACTTGATTGGGAGTCTTTGAGCGTAAGTCAAAATGATTTCTACGATTTGCATAAACTGCTGCATCGACAACCTATGCCCCCCTCCTGGAACCTGTGCCCCTCCTTTGCCACCCTAAGGAAAAATCTCTGGAGCCACCACTGGATAAGAGAGGTCAGAGGAAAATGGCCAGATTGGTTCGAGCTGCCAGGAAGGATATAGTAACTCATAGCAACTCTTTACAACTGTGGTGAGCAGAAAAGCATCTCAGCATGCAACAGCAAACAGAAGACCACATTGGGTTCCAATCCCGCCAGCCAAGAACAAGTTCCTATTAAAAAGTGTGTGGTTTCCTAACATCACTTTCATTTTACAGCCTTCCTGGCATTCTTTTCTCTCCCTTTCCTAAACTGAGTAGCTCTCACTACCACTTCATTAATGCACACCCGAAGGCTAAATATCTGAACAAGCAGCAGCTCTTTCATCTGTTCAAAGCCCCTCTTTCTCTCCCTTAACACTGAAAACTAATGGCTAAAGGCGCTCATTAAAAGCTGAAATCGAGCCGGATCACAGTGGGCGGAAGTAACAGGCTAAAGGCTAAAGGAAATTTCGTGAGAAGAAAGCTACTTTCTCAACATTACTGCTAAAGAGGCCTGGCTTTCCTACTCTACTGAATCAGTTCAACTAGCAGCGACAATTTTGGAGATAATGTGCTGTCTCCATCTAGTAGTCACTTGTAAGTGCTGCAGCTGAATGACCAGTGCGCTTTATCATCATTATTCCTGTTACTCCAGTGTGGCTCTGAAGAGACTTGGCTTATCCTTTTATAAGTGAAGTTGATTTTTATCTAAAAAGTGTCCCAAAAAACTGCATTAAAAATGAATTAATTCATATAGAGCAGGTTATGTACCGCACTTTGGCATCCATGACACCAGATTGTTAAATATACAGTATTGTGGGTTATACATTTTAGATCCCATTGCAATCCATCCATCCATCCATCCATCATCTCTAGCCGCTTTATCCTGTTCTACAGGGTCACAGGCGATCTGGAGCCTATCCCAGCTGACTACGGGCGAGAGGCAGGGTACACCCTGGACAAGTCGCCAGGTCATCACAGGGCTGACACAGAGACAAAAACAACCATTCACACCTATGGTCAATTTAGAGCCACCAATTAGCCTAACCTGCATGTCTTTGGACTGTAGGGGAAACCGGAGCACCCGGAGGAAACCCACACAGAAAGGCCCTCGTCGGCCACTGGGTTCGAATCCAGAACCTTCTTGTGGTGAGGCGACAGTGCTAACCACTACACCACCATGCCACCCACCATTGCAATCTCATCTCATTATCTGTTGCCGCTTTATCCTGTTCTACAGGGTCACAGGAAAGCTGGAGCCTATCCCAGCTGACTACAGGCGAAAGTCACCAGGTCATCACAGGGCTGACACATAGACACAGACAACCATTCACACTCCCATTCACACCTACGGTCAATTTAGAGTCACCAGTTAACCTAACCTGCATGTCTTTGGACTGTGGGGGAAACCGGAGCACCCGGAGGAAACCCACGCGGACACGGGGAGAACATGCAAACTCCGCACAGAAAGGCCCTCGCCGGCCCCGGGGCTCGAACCCAGGACCTTCTTGCTGTGAGGCGACAGCGCTAACCACTACACCACCGTGCCGCCCACCATTGCAATCAAATCATCTAATTAAAAAAAAAAAATTTTCTATTCAGAGTAATATCAAGAGAGTTTTACTTACTTGAAAGCGGACCCTTTTAGGAGTCACAGTGTGAGCCTTGTGGGAGTCGTAGCAAATCACCGGCACACTCATGTTGGATGAGAATTAATAAAACATGGATACAAGTAATCTCAGCTGTCCACTAAAGTGCTCCACAGAACCTCGTCAGCAGGACTCAGTCCCAATACCATCCTGAGAAAAGTGTAAAATGTTCACCAGAACCTCTCCCTTGATTGTAGAGATAGAAAGTCTGAAAGCGCACTGAAAAGTATTCCACTGTGTGTGTGTGTCAGTTTCTCCACTTGCTCTTTTGTCAGTGTAGAGGAAAAGTGACGTGGACTGAACAGTGATTCATTCAAAACCGGGAGGAAAAACTGAAAAAGAAAAAAAAAAAAAAACCACAGAAGCACCTTCTCCTTCCTCCCCTCCCAGAATCCAAATAAGGAAGTCATGATGGACTTCAAGGAGCCATTTATGAAAGCGTAGGCTCGAACCTGTACGAAACTGATTCAGAGAAGAAGCTGTTGCGCAAGCTGAAAGCTCCCCTCTTGGAGATGCTGTTATATAAATAACCAAAATACTGTAATTTCAAGACCTTGGGGAGATTATGACGCCTTTGTGGCCTTGGGAGATTTCAATTCCCTACAGCTTGTGGGTTTGCTGCTTTCTTTGTCTCACTTACTCACATCCACATCCTCCCTCCTTCCCTTACAAACTCATCAGCATGCTCCACTTTGCTATCACCCTCATCTTCTTACCGTCTAGACATATTATGCTGGAGAAAATGCTGGGAACAGATAAAAATCTATTCTCCTGCTCGCCAAATTACCAGATTTTGTATTTAAAAAAAAAAAAAAGTCTCTGAATGATTTTGAGCCAAATTGAGAGGTAGAGGAAAAAAAAATAAAATAAAACAACTGCTGGATTCAATTAGAAGAAAACATGTGAATGTCTAATGAGCAGTCTTAAATAAACTACATACAGAACTCCCAGATGGTGAGATGTTACAGTGATCTCGTACATCGCTGTTGAATTCTCAGTCATGATTGGTTAGTAGGTGTTGATTACTTTTCTAGAACAGCTCGTCTGACCGAAGTTCAACTGAAAGCTAAATTACAAGTTTATATTAATGCACTTGTTCTAAAATGTTATCGTTACTACGGTACAGTAAGAGCTCGTTCACAGATGTGTGATGGACGCTGTACGTGACCCAATGCTAATTTAAAGGCAAGATAAACAAAGCATGTTACATTTTTAAAAAATAATTTTTTAAAAAACCTTTAAAATCAGGTGATATAATGGAGCTTTCTGTAAGGAGACATTTACTTAAAGGAGTCCCAGTGTTACTGTAATATTTATACTACTCACGTTATCTATCTATCAATCATATTTTCCCTTCATTTTGTCACTCGATTTTATGGACCACAATGGAAATAAGTGTTTTCACTTTCTTGTCTCATCCATGTATTTACAACTGCTTGTATGCATTTACACTGAATTGACTAAAATAAAATTTTTATACATCATCACGGTGGTGTAGTGGTTAGCGCTGTCGCCTCACAGCAAGAAGGTCCGGGTTCGAGCCCCGTGGCCGGCGAGGGCCTTTCTGTGTGGAGTTTGCATGTTCTCCCCGTGGGTTTCCTCTGGGTGCTCCGGTTTCCCCCACAGTCCAAAGACATGCAGGTTAGGTTAACTGGTGACTCTAAATTGACCGTAGGTGTGAATGTGAGTGTGAATGGTTGTCTGTGTCTATGTGTCAGCCCTGTGATGACCTGGCGACTTGTCCAGGGTGTACCCCGCCTTTCGCCCGTAGTCAGCTGGGATAGGCTCCAGCTCACCTGCGACCCTGTAGAACAGGATAAAGCGGCTAGAGATAATGAGATGAGATACATTCTCTCATTTCACTACAGGAAAGTCTTCAGGACTTAAAAGAGAAGAAAAAAAAACCCCAAAACAACCGTTTAAGCGACAACAGGAACTTTCCTCACAGATGTTCCACAACATTAAAAGTAGACGGCCTCTCAATTTCATAAATTTAGTTCTCTCTGAAATTTGGTCATTGTTTATTTTTGTAATATATATTTTTTAAAACCAGGCCATTATGTGGTTAGGAAGTTATTTCATTCGAGGGGATTCCTGAGCAAATGACGCGCATGAAATTGTTCGCGTCACGCAGTCAAGCAGACAGAGGAAGTCCGTGTGCGCATGCACACACTTACCCAAGTCGGCATCGTCTTCATCTTTTGGGTTTTGTCAGTGTCGCATTACTGCCATCTACAGGTTGACCTTTGAGCGTGCACTGACCGTTCCATCATTCTGTCGTTAAATGAACAGCTGATCACACTGAGGTGCTCGCTGAGCGCCGATATTTATTAGTTTAGTCCGGTTTCTCCTTTCTTTCATATATAACTGTCTTTTCTTCTCGCTTTCTGTTACTGTAGTCGGTCTTTCACATTTCTTTCGCACACTCAGCATCCTCTCCTGTTTCAAATTTGTATCCCACAATGCCTTGCACGAACGAGGAAAGCCCACCATGACAGGCATGACATAGTATCTTGAATGAGGTCATGGTGAGGCAAGAAAAAATGGTGGAGAATTTAGGGCCACGTGGCTCTTAATTCATTAATTGTACTTTTTTTTTTTTTGGGGGGGGGGGGGGGGGGGGGGGATAAAATTGGAAATCTGTGATTCAAATTAAGTAGCTTTTGGTCCACTAAAAAAGTTCAAAATCGAGTGTCAGGGAAAATTCTTTTTATGACCTAAATGTGAAAAATCTGAAAGGCAGTCTACCTTTAATTGTAACTATAAATGGATAAAACATTGCTTCATTCACTAATAAATAAAAAAATATATATATCAATCGTTGGTAATTTGCCATGGTGTTAAAAAAACCAACACTTCTGGATTTGCCGCTATTGGAACAGAACCCATTTTGGAATGATGGCACATCACACCTAGTCTGGCTAACGCGACTTCAAAGCTCTGCGAGCATTTGGTCTGGCAAAGATATTAAGCCCAACCGTTTCCCAAAGGCGTGGTTGACCCGCCTCCCTGAAATGCCTCAGTTTGCTACTGGTCGAAGCCAGAAAAGGCTGTGACGAAGCTTAAACCAATCACATCACTCTTTCCTCTGACGTATGTGACGCGACGGAAACTGCTTGAGTAACAGGGAGAAGATAAATACCTCCAGGGCTGCTCTTTGCTCCGTTTTCAATGAGAACTTCCCGTTGAATGCTTTCAATACAGCATCTACCGCTGTGTCAAAGGCTTGCCGCTGCTCCATGTTCGTAATGTTTCTAGTGAATGAAGCGCTTCCCGCATAGATTCTGTAAACAATCTATGGCTTCCGGTCGCAGTTGATTGGCTCCCGATTTTTCGGGAGCTTGGAAGAGCTGGAGATAGCTTGCCTTGCCAGACTAAGCTCGCAACAGGCCCTCATGTTGCGTCACACTTGTAGGATGGGCAGGCCCAGGCTACATCACACCACCATGTTGCTGATTTTTCCTAGAGCAGCACACCCCATCGTGTTTTTCCCCCTTACAGATATCGTACAACGAGGACAATAAAGCTTAAGTCATGAGCAAGTTTTACATATTGCATCTTTCCAGAATGTATTTCAACCTTAAAAGATTTGCTCTGACCTTTGCTGGAGCATTAGTTGAGTTCCATCCCTAAAATAACTAGAAAATCAGTTTGACATCAGCCCTTAGACTTCAATTACTATAATTTTCTGTTCTTTTCTCTCAGTCCAGAAAAAGGTCATAAAATGTGTCTGTGGTAATCGTCCATACGGGATAAAGAAAAACAAAAGCAAAAAAAAAAAAGGACGCTGGAGTATTTCTTCAATAACCGTTTGTAAATATTAGAACACACAAGCAATATAGTAAAGAGGCTTTTCATTTGGGTCATTTTATACACTTTAATAATTTCTTTAATAAGTTTACACTGGAATGTTACTCATCATTACCCTATTCATTATTTTACAGAGTTACAAAAAAAGAAATAGATATTTTTCTCCACTTCCCACCTGCAATATGATTAACAAAACAGACAAAAACTTGAACGTCTTTCTTTTTCCCTTGGAGCAATAGTGAGAGTCAAGGCATGAACGCAGAGCTTCGGGTGTCGTAACTGATGGAAAGGCCTAGTGATTAAAGGATCACTTTAACCAAGAGTGAAATTTACACGACTGCTTACCTCAAATGAAATGAAATGAAATGAAATACTGAAGATGCATCCGGTTGCTTCTTTGCTAACAAATAATGGAAGTGTGCGATCAGGTGACATCACCAGTCTCATCGCTCAGGAGGAAAGGACAAGCTTTGAAGTAACGGGGAATTTGTGTAATTTTATACTCCTGGCCAAAGTATTCGTTTAACAAGCTCTTAATACAGTCAGAAACGACGAAAGGAGAAAAACGCACACAGTACACTCACCTCTGCTCACAGCACGTCACCCTGCGTTTGCAAGCATGCTGTAAACTCGCGACTGACTCGACAAAGGTTGAAAGAATAAGCCAGTTTTTCTGCAATCCTTCTAGGACTTAATATGAACACTTCAAATCTAACGTTACATGACGGCAGAACGAAACCGTCAACAAAACTACAGGCCCTCTTCTTTCTAAGTTACAGGTCAGCATGACCCCAGATGATTTCCAAACCCTGTAACTGATGTACTGCGGCGCGACACCAGCACGGATTCCGTTTTCACGCGTGTTGCCGAAGGTCAGGACGTCACTGCCTCATCGATAATGAAGCCTAAAAACACGCTCACTGAATTATTACGAAGCTGACCTCAGTGCCATCCAACGTGCCGCTGGCTTACAGATTGCAGGGAAAAGCAAAGGCGATAATGTAGATGAACCAGATACAAGCTTAGACTTGTGCGGCAGGCCACTTCACAGCAGATAGAGGGTTTTTTTTTTTTAAAAAAAGAAAGAAAAAGAAGTCCAGCAGAAAGAAGGGAAGGAAAGAGAGAGAGCGAGAGAGATATCGATCACATACACAGACATGTAAAATGAGGTCCATTTCATAGTACATGGTCCTGCCGACGCAAGAAAGGAGTAGATAGGACAACGGTGGGTCGTTCAGTTGAGGAAAGGAAAAGACAACAGTGCAGGGATTTCAGACGGAGCAGAATGCCAGGACCAAAAAAAAAAGGGGGGGGGGGATACTGGCTAATTTACCCTTAATGCTAAATTAGATTAATGTTCAGTAAACCTCTAAACTATACAACCCAGAAGGGGAAGGAAAGACGAGAAGAAGGGAAAAAAAAAAAAAACCCAAACACCACAACGTGGTGGATTTATATAAATTATTCTCCAGTTAGTGTCACATGGTTTGGAACTAATCGGTTTGGCTGCGTCATTCATGTTCACAAACCAGTCCCTTCATAGATCCACTTACTTCTATACAAAGATAAAGTAAAACACTGCCAGTTTTTTTTTGTTTCGCTTCGGAAATGGGGAAAAGGTTCAAGTCCTGTTGAAGTACTGCTGAAGGCAAAAAGGAAAAAAAAAAAAAATCTCTCTTCTCATGCTCTATCTTTCTCTCTCTAGCTCGTACTGTGTTTATTACTGTCAGTCCACTGGTCTGGTGTACTCTGAAGCTGGTCTCGGAGTTTCGGTCGAGGAGTTTCTTCCTTAGAGTATTTCATACTTGTCGACCACGAAAGACGTTTCCATGGAGAACCGTACCGGACTGTTCCCGTCCACCTGAGACACTTTAGTGACCTGTGAGAGGAGGGACAGAAAAGAAGAAAAAGGCGTGATGTTAAAAATTTACGAGATCTGGTTGCTCACTAAAACAGATCTTGAGATATAAAAAACAGTCCTGCATCAGTGTACACTAGGGTGCATCAGTTGCCCCCTAAAAATGAAAAGTTCCCCTGATCATGATGCATTTTGGTTTTGTGTTCCTTTTGGTAAGAAAACGCACTGGGTGAAATATTTTGACAAAATTCAAAAGGGGCGGCACGGTGGTGTAGTGGTTAGCGCTGCCGCCTCACAGCAAGAAGGTCCGGGTTCGAGCCCCGTGGCCGGCGAGGGCCTTTCTGTGCGGAGTTTGCATGTTCTCCCCGTGTCCGCGTGGGTTTCCTCCGGGTGCTCCGGTTTCCCCCACAGTCCAAAGACATGCAGGTTAGGTTAACTGGTGACTCTAAATTGACCGTAGGTGTGAATGTGAGTGTGAATGGTTGTCTGTGTCTATGTGTCAGCCCTGTGATGACCTGGCGACTTGTCCAGGGTGTACCCCGCCTTTCGCCCATAGTCAGCTGGGATAGGCTCCAGCTTGCCTGCGACCCTGTAGAACAGGATAAAGCGGCTAGAGATAATGAGATGAGAAAATTCAAAAGTTTAATGGTGGCACCAGGAGCTCAAAGTTATAGAAAAAGCTGCTATTTTATGACTTTTATGACAAAATTTCGATCACTTTTCATGAAGCATTATGGCACCTTATAGAGTATACCAAATATCTTAGATACACATTTTTAGTACATATTCTAAATATATTATCAAGCACAGTTTGAGTTTTAGCTGTTCATTGAATCATTGTTCAGCTACTTTTAAACAATATAAATGTATTATGAATCACATTAATGCTTCTCAATCCCTTGCAAAGGTTCTTAACATGATCTCTGGCTCACAAGAAATCAATAAATGGAGTCCAACATTGTGATTCAAACCTTACGCGAAAACATAAAATAAGCATTTTTTGGCAAAAAATGAACCTCATGGTGCCACCATTAGACTTCTGAATATGGTCAAAACATTTTACAGGATGTCTTTATTGGTGAAAAGGAACACCCAAACAAAAATGCATCAGATTTTATGAAAGTGAGGGCGACTGATGCACCCTACTGTACAGCTTATATGGTCAATAGAGCAGAAACACAAAAAGTGCAAATGGTCTAAAAGGAAGGAAAAGGAGGAAAAAAAACTGGTTATCTAAATTTATGGGAAAGAACTAACGTTCACCACAACTGAATGGATCTCGTGTTACAGGACAACACACTTTTATTCATCACACGTACACTTGTGAAACTCCTCGCTGCATTTAACCCATCTGAACAGTGGGCAGCCATGCTAACAATGCCCGGGGAGCAGTTTGGGGGTTAAGTGCCTTGCTCAAGGTCACTTCAGGCTAAGGCGACCCCGTGTTAACCTAACCGCATGTCTTTGAACTGTAGGGGAAACCGGAGCACCCGGGCAGAACATGCAAACTCCACACAGAAAGGCCCCTGCCGACAGTGCTGACCACTACGCCGTCGGCGGTGGCGTTTTATTCAGTTAAAACATTTCTGATTTCTCTCGCCCCCCTTCTCTTTGCTGTTCTCTTCGGACTGATTTGATTTGGACTTTATTTGGAGAGGTGACGTCAAGAACAGAATTAGCAATCTGCTCGTGTCTGCTTCCCTTTTACCCTGTGCAGTCATTAAACTGGCCTCTCTTGCTTGATGGAGGAATTTCTTTATTCTTTAGAACTTTATTTAGTTTGTGTAGAGTAATGGGGAGTAATTCTACCTGGTGTTTTTTTTTTTTGGGGGGGAAAAGATGAAAATAAATGCGAATTCGCAGAATGCCTGCACTACAATTGAGATGTTCATGAACTACGCCTAATCCTGTTTAAAAAAGTGAGCTAATAAACCCATTGCTATAATACGCATTACTTACACATGGGCAAAGTTCTGAATATAATAAGTAGAATAAAACCGAGGGTTGTGCGATATATCGAATATACTCGATATATCGCCGAAAATTCTGTGTGCGATACATAAAATTATTATATCGTAACTATCGAGTATTTTATGGTCATCTTCCGACTTGCGTTCGTTTTGTGTTTGTTTAAAATATTTCCCGGTGGTTTTCTCCCTGTCCCTCAGGCAGTAACGTGAGAGGCTGCCTAAGGGTAAAGAAAACAATAACGTCACGCACTCGCCAACCAATCCTGGGCGACATCTCGGTGCTGAAAGGAACTTCCGGGAAGGTTTTCTAGTTTCGGTTGTGTTGCCAGATTGGGCGGTTTTAAGTGCGTTTTGGCGGGTTTTGAACATATTTTGAGCTGGAAAACGTCAGCAGTATCTGGCAACACTGCCGGCAGGAAGATTTCCTAGTTTCGGTTTACAGCGCTGACTCAGTTCGTGCAATTGCTGGTGTTGCGTAGGCTACCGTGTAAGCTCTGTCAATTTCAGCGACAAATTAAAAATGGAAGTGGACGAATTGGTTCCTAAAAGAACTAGTAAGGGGTCAGTCATCTGGCATTTTTTGGATATCACGAGGAGGACGTGGAACAGCAAATGCCAGTTTGTAAAGTGTGCAAAAAAAAACCTGTCATCACGAAAGGCAGCAGCCAGAATTATACACATCTGAGAGGCAGAAAACATTCAGTTCTAAAGTGTGCAAAGAGAGAAATGATGTTTTGCAGATCTCTCTCTCTTCTCTCCCTCAATCTCTCTCTCTATTGTGAATGTTCCAGTGGTTCTCAGTAGTCAGGTTAATAGCTTGGAGATCTATTTTTTAAAATAATTTAATGAATGAGCACTTTTCTTATTTAGGCTAAATGTCTTTCTCAGTGTTGAGCTTGCACTGTATTGATTTGAGCTCTGAGCAGCTCTGTATTGTGTTGCCCCTTTGTTGCAATTTTCAAGATTGGTTTTGCAGTTTGTGCCACGTCTTTGTTGAATAAAAATAGTCTTATTTCAATTCAATTGTGATTAACCACTAACATAAAAATTTAAAATGTGTTGTTGAAAACCACCTGTAAAGTTAACCAAGAATGTTATTTAGGCTACGTTTACATTACGTCGAATCAGCGGATCATCAGATTAATGTTCTTAAAACGATTCGCGTTTACACTAAAACCGTTAGCCGTGCACATAGCAACGCCAATACGCGGATATGCTCGGCTCCGCAGGCATCCTGCGCTCCAAATCACTCCGCCCTGAACAGCGAGTGCCCTCTGGAGGGTGCGCACTCCGGCCCTGCGCAGCTCACACAGCGCGCGAGTGAAGTGAACAAGCCACGATTCGGGACTGAGCCGCTGTGTGTGTGATCCCAGCGCAGATCACTTATTACTTGCAAGTGGAAGGATGGCAAGCCTAAAGACAATCATAACTACACAATGGGCAGTATTTGCATCAGTATTTGCAGTATTTTCATACTTTTATACTCTTTAATGAAAGGTGATACAAGGCGGAAGTCCGCGCCGTTTTTCAGCAGTCGCGTCACATGACCAACGCCAGCGAATCAGGAAGGTGAATGTCACAGTGATGTTGTCCAATGAGACGCCAGCTAGAGCTCAGCACAGCGTATCCGCGATGTTTACACAGCACCGGACCAGACACGATCTGGATTGAATACGTGGACGCTGGCGGATTCCCGTTTCCTGGCTTTTCCAGGGGGTTTAATGTAAACGGACAGTGCATCCGCGAAGAAAACGAGACAGATATGGTCTAATGTAAACGTAGCCTTAATCTGCAGGGATTGTAGTGAAAACAGTAAAGAGTAAAAGTTAGATTTCATGGGGTCCTTTAGAGGAGATTTAAATATATCGAGATATATATCGTATATCGTGAAATGGAGAAAATGTATCGGGATATTCATTTTTTTCCCATATCGCACAGCCCTAATAAAACCTCACAATGTTAAAAATAGAGGGAAAAAAAAATCCACCAAAGCTGATTTGATGTTACCAGAAATTCTCACAGCCCTAAATGTCGATAAGCCGGTCATCGCCACATCATAGTAAGCAGTGAAATAAGAGGAGAGTTCAGCTATTTTAATCCATTTTATTAAACCAGAACGCAATATGCTTTTGCTCTGTTTATTACTGTACCAGATGGAAAGCAGGATGTAAAGTAGGTTTAAAATAAATAAATTTGGGGTGGGAGAAAGAAACCCCCCAATCACTAAATGCTTTTCTATAACCAGCACCGCACACACTGTTTACTAATGTCTGCATATGCTTAAATTACAACCCCGATTCCAAAAAAGTTGGGACAAAGTACAAATTGTAAATAAAAACGAAATGCAATGATGTGGAAGTTTCAAAATTCCATATTTTATTCAGAATAGAACATAGATGACATATCAAATGTTTAAACTGAGAAAATGTATCATTTAAAGAGAAAAATTAGGTGATTTTAAATTTCATGACAACAACACATCTCAAAAAAGTTGGGACAAGGCCATGTTTACCACTGTGAGACATCCCCTTTTCTCTTTACAACAGTCTGTAAACGTCTGGGGACTGAGGAGACAAGTTGCTCAAGTTTAGGGAGAGGAATGTTAACCCATTCTTGTCTAATGTAGGATTCTAGTTGCTCAACTGTCTTAGGTCTTTTTTGTCATATCTTCCATTTTATGATGCGCCAAATGTTTTCTATGGGTGAAAGATCTGGACTGCAGGCTGGCCAGTTCAGTACCCGGACCCTTCTTCTACGCAGCCATGATGCTGTAATTGATGCAGTATGTGGTTTGGCATTGTCATGTTGGAAAATGCAAGGTCTTCCCTGAAAGAGACGTCGTCTGGATGGGAGCATATGTTGCTCTAGAACCTGGATATACCTTTCAGCATTGATGGGGTCTTTCCAGATGTGTAAGCTGCCCATCCCACACGCACTAATGCAACCTCATACCATCAGAGATGCAGGCTTCTGAACTGAGCGCTGATAACAACTTGGGTCGTCCTTCTCCTCTTTAGTCCGAATGACACGGCGTCCCTGATTTCCATAAAGAACTTCACATTTTGATTCGTCTGACCACAGAACAGTTTTCCACTTTGCCACAGTCCATTTTAAATGAGCCTTGGCCCAGAGAAGACGTCTGCGCTTCTGGATCATGTTTAGATACGGCTTCTTCTTTGAACTATAGAGTTTTAGCTGGCAACGGCGGATGGCACGGTGAATTGTGTTCACAGATAATGTTCTCTGGAAATATTCCTGAGCTCATTTTGTGATTTCCAATACAGAAGCATGCCTGTATGTGATGCAGTGCCGTCTAAGGGCCTGAAGATCACGGGCACCCAGTATGGTTTTCCGGCCTTGACCCTTACGCACAGAGATTCTTCCAGATTCTCTGAATCTTTTGATGATATTATGCACTGTAGATGATGATATGTTCAAACTCTTTGCAATTTTACACTGTCGAACTCCTTTCTGATATTGCTCCACTATTTGTCGGCGCAGAATTAGGGGGATTGGTGATCCTCTTCCCATCTTTACTTCTGAGAGCCGCTGCCACTACAAGATGCTCTTTTTATACCCAGTCATGTTAATGACCTATTGCCAATTGACCTAATGAGTTGCAATTTGGTCCTCCAGCTGTTCCTTTTTCGTACCTTTAACTTTTCCAGACTCTTATTGCCCCGTCCCAACTTTTTTGAGATGTGTTGCTGTCATGAAATTTCAAATGAGCCAATATTTGGCATGAAATTTGAAAATGCCTCACTTTCGACATTTGATATGTTGTCTATGTTCTATTGTGAATACAATATCAGTTTTTGAGATTTGTAAATTATTGCATTCTGTTTTTATTTACAATTTGTACTTTGTCCCAACTTTTTTGGAATTGGGGTTGTATAATTAGGAACATGTATTCCAGGTGAGAACATTGCAGGCACAGAGAAAACCTGCCACAACTTGGGGGGGGGGGGGTTGGCGCTCCTCCTGGAGAATTTAAGACCAGGAACATCTGCACAGGTCAGTTTATCATCAGAGTCTACATTATACAGGGATGAGAGTGGGTGGTCATCAAAAAAAGCAGAAAACAAGATAAAAAGTTATGAGAGGGCGCCAAAGGTGCCTGAAGCAGGGGGGGTGTCTGGGAGGGATACCCCCTCCCCGGAAAATTTTGAAAAATAAGGCCTTACAAACCACTCTTCCTGCAATCTGAGCTGTAGTAGATATTTTTTCATCTGTTGTCTTTTTTATATATTTACATGAAAATGTGTATCAAATCAATAGGAGTATTGTTTTAATTCAAAATAAAAATCACATTCTACATTCAAGGGTATGGTTATAATTCATGATCAACAAAAATGACAAACTAAATTCACATTAAACTTAAGTTCTATTAATTATCAAAATGTTCATATATTAAATAAAATTTCTTAAGGTGACTGACCTTTTCTCCCCATGTCCTCATTAGTTGCATATGGTTTCTTCAAAAAGTCTTTTGAAATATTTAAGTTTTCAAAAGTGTCAGCATTAATTCAGATTTACTGACTATCATACACTACCGTTCAAAAGTTTGGGGTCGCCCAGACAATTTTGTGTTTTCCATGAAAAGTCACACTTTTATTTACCACCATAAGTTGTAAAATGAATAGAAAATATAGTCAAGACATTTTTCTGGCCATTTTGAGCATTTAATCGACCCCACAAATGTGATGCTCCAGAAACTCAATCTGCTCAAAGGAAGGTCAGTTTTATAGCTTCTCTAAAGAGCTCAACTGTTTTCAGCTGTGCTAACATGATTGTACAAGGGTTTTCTAATCATCCATTAGCCTTCTGAGGCAATGAGCAAACACATTGTACCATTAGAACACTGGAGTGAGAGTTGCTGGAAATGGGCCTCTATACACCTATGGAGATATTGCACCAAAAACCAGACATTTGCAGCTAGAATAGTCATTTACCACATTAGCAATGTATAGAGTGGATTTCTGATTAGTTTAAAGTGATCTTCACTGAAAAGAACAGTGCTTTTCTTTCAAAAATAAGGACATTTCAAAGTGACCCCAAACTTTTGAACGGTAGTGTATACATGATGGATAAAACGATAGATGAAAGAGAAACGTATTTTTGAAGAGCAGCGACGATGAAAATGTACAAGTTTCGATAAAATAGAACGGATGTGGGTACTTTTGTAAGAACTGTTATGATTGGCTATCATGCTCTCGCCATCGATGTTTTGGCCAATTACATTGTAGAGAACACGTATTCTACCGCGAGACTTAGCGAGGCTAAAGATGGCGAAAATGTAAACATGTAACATTGTCGTAGGAATGAATTACGCTTGAGTATCACGAAGGAACATACCCTAACCCCCCTCAATAAATGAAAAAAAAAAAATTCTCAACGGATTTGGCATAATATAAAAAGGTCGATTTTTACTTTAAAAAAAAAAAAAAAAAAACAGAAATCCGCTGAAAAGCGGAAAACTCTCGGCCCTGATTATATTAAATCAAATGGAGAAAAATACATCGATACAAGATGACTGGGTGTTTATCAGCATGCCTAGGGTATATACACCGACATCACGATTATTTAACACAATTCCTTTGGAAACGTCAAGCATTCATTGAACTTTCATTAAAAAACAAAAATCTAAAAAATCACATCTAAACATGGAGTTTGCATGTTCTCCCCGTGTCCGCGTGGGTTTCCTCCGGGTGCTCCGGTTTCCCCCACAGTCCAAAGACATGCAGGTTAGGTTAACTGGTGACTCTAAATTGAGCGTAGGTGTGAATGTGAGTGTGAATGGTTGTCTGTGTCTATGTGTCAGCCCTGTGATGACCTGGCGACTTGTCCAGGGTGTACCCTGCCTTTCGCCCGTAGTCAGCTGGGATAGGCTCCAGCTTGCCTGCGACCCTGTAGAACAGGATAAAGCGGCTACAGATAATGAGATGAGATGAGACATCTAAACACATTATTATCCTGTTAGCCTCAGACATCCACAAAACCCCATCATAAACCTGCTAACATTGTGTCTGACATTTAAAAAAAAAAAAGTTCATTAATCTAACAATAACATAGTTAAAACGTAATAACGTTTACTAAAGAAACGGATGTTTTACTGCTCTGTCCTGCGTGGCGTAAATAAATAAATAAATAAATAAATAAATAATCAACCGAGATCACGTATGAGTTCTATTCCTGATTAGCTTGGAGTTAAAACGAAGACGTTAACGTACTGCCGAAGGTGAGGTGTTATCCTGCACCTGGCTTGAGTGTTGCATTAAATTAGTCTCAAAAATCCGTACACAAACTCCGCGGGTGCTTGTGATACGAGTGCACAGAACACAATGGATGCTTTAATCCGCGTACAGATACTGTTCTCTGCGCTCACAGAGCAGAAACGCTGCCTTGCAAGTATGCTTGTGACCTTTGAGGCAGCAAAGCTACCAACTGCGGCCCTCGTTTCTTCAATCTTTCATTTCCAATTGACCGATCTGTCTAGTTTTGAGCATCTAAAACATAAATAAATAAATTAATTAAAAATAAAAATTGTGCTGCCAGGACCAAACTGCCTAATCCAAGCCCACAGAAATACGCATTTGATAAAAGGCTTTGGTAAACCAATCCCGATCACTCAGTGTAGGGAAAGGGATTACGCCAAGATCACACATAGCCGGTTGATCCGTGAGAACTGGGGCTACCGCGACCATTCTGGCAGATTTTGAAGGTGATCGGTCGCATAAATTTGGGTGAAGTAAAATATGCAAATGAAGCCACGGTAGCTGTGACAGTAACAACGGAAGACACCAACGTAAACTAATGATTGCAGCGACGTACCGCCTTACGGCAATGATAGCAGCGTGTACGATTTTCACGGCTGCAGTACAGCATAGCCACGGCAAGACGAACTAAGCCACGCCCCCTCAGCAAACTTTTCACTTTCTGCAAAGCGCTGTTCCGTGAACATTGAGCTCGATGGTTGCGACGGAATGCTACAGTTAGCTCTGGTAGCCCAAGTAAGCCTCACGGATGCTTACATATGCCTTCACGTGGCGCTTGACCCACGGCAAAACTTTCTGGGGATGGAAGCCACACCCTTCCGGTTGTCAAGGTCGCTCCGTGGCTCTCACGTATTCCCATGGAAAGGCCAGAAATGTGTACTGGTTAACCCCCAGAAGAGTCAAAACTGTCTACCGTGAGGTCACGCCGGCTATGTGAGACCTTAGCTTTAGAAATACAGCATGTACTATCTGAACACCTTGAGCTATGAATAAATTGGTTAATTATTTTACATTATATATTCATAAAATGATCAGAGAAAATGGTATTACATTCAAGTAGCCAATTTCCAACAGGTATTTATTGTATTGATGTTTCCGGTCTCACCTGAGCCCATGTGCATTGCACAGGTTCCTCATTTCCATTCAGTTATACCCCATGTGGTGCAAATATACACAAGACGGGTTTCAAATCAAAAAGGTGCATCAGGACATGACTTTTGGCCTTTTTTTTTTTTTTTTTTTAAATCTGCAGCTTAAGTGCATATTCTGGACCAATTTCATGGGTTTTTTTTTTTAAATATGAAAGAATGTCCCTTTACACACTCATCCAGAAAGGTAATTTTGCACAAGGCCATCTGTCTACAGCAGAAAAAAATAAAACGCGTCTGGAAAAATCCCAAAGTAGTCTGGAGCCAGAATCGTGATGTCACCTGCGGAAGCGCCAGCAGGCTGCGCGAGCTTTGCACGGTTTCAGTGCACAGCCTGTGTAGACCAAGCGCTCCCATTTCTCTCTCATTGTCCGGTCTTTTGGGAAACGATGAGTACCGTATTTTCCGGACTATACGTCGCTCCGGAGTTTAAGTCGCATCAGCCAAAAAATGCATTATGAAGACGAAAAAAAAAAAAACATATACATGTCGCACCGGACTACAAGTCGCACTTTTTTGAAGGGTTATTCTATCCATAGAATCTGTGATTCTATCTGATAAGCGGCGCGTGGTTACTGCGCGACTGCATTGTTTATTTAATAAATGAACAGCTGAGCAGTGATAACGCGCCCTTTGCCCTGTAAGTAGCCTAGTCTGATTATTTTAAATATCTACTACTATCTTTAATACTATCACTATCGTTATTACTAATAGCCTATATTATTATTATAACTAATAATAGTAGCCTATTACTGATGCATTAATCAGTTTGCTTTTAGAATATTTTTACCGGTAGGGCTTATTATCGCCCCATGGCTCTTTCATCTGTGTTATTAAAGCTGTAGTCATCATCGAGGAGAGTCATTCTTCATTTCATCAAATCAGAAGCCAAGTAGGCTATAGGTATATCATCTCCAAAGACAGGTACGGTAGTAAAAACAACCGTCTAGTGGAAAAACAACAACAACAACAACCGCTCAGAGAAAAAAAAAAAAAAAGGCAGAAAGCTACATAGCGCCCTCTCGCGGTGGAATATATATATATTCCATATTTTATATATGGAATATATATATTCCATATTTTATATATGGAATATATATATTCCATATTTTATATATGGAATATATATATTCCATATTTTATATATGGAATATATATATTCCATATTTTATATATGGAATATATATATTATATATACACACATACACACACACACACACGTCGCACCGGAGTATAAGTTGCATGGCCAGCCGAACCATGAAAAAAAATGCGCCTTATAGTCCGAAAAATACAGTACTAATACCATCAAGATTGGTGTTGCTACACCCTCCTACGATACATCTGTTAACCATTTTAATAATTACGCAATAACGTTGAAGAAATTTGCAGAAAACCACCAGGTCGTTTTCTCATAAACAAACCAGCGCTGATGTAGGATTCAGAGGGAGGCGTCCCGCACGCGACGTCATGAAAATCAATGTTTCCTGGGAAATCCAAATGCCAAGTTTTTTCAGAGGCGACCGATTCGCCTCAAATGGCTCGATTTCAACTGAATTTTTCTGGTATTGCGCAAGGTAAAAAAAAAAAAAAAAATTGCAGAGAACGCAGAATGTGACAGATATTTGACCAAAGTTTAATATAAAAGAGGAGAATTACATTGATCTTGCTCCTGAATTTACCCGTGATGTGCACTTTAAGAAACGTAAAATTAACGTACGTGTTGGTGACAAAAAGCGTATTTTAAAACTGACCAGCTTTGATTTTACATAAAGCCATGCTTCTTGTTATTTTTGTACCTGAATGTCACAGTAGTTCCCTTTGGAGACGAACGATACGTTGACGGGAAAGAAGTCATTTGGCTGGCCGGCTATGCTGAACTCCAGACTGCCGGTCTTGTTCTTTACGTCCACTACGGGCAGACACCACTCCAGAATATTCCGTCTGCTGTCGTGCCGATACTCTCCATCCAGGTCACCAATCACGGGTGCGCCCACGCCCGATCTGTAACATTTACATACACGCAGGTAAATTATGACAGGTGGTAGAACAGTCAATAATCCACAAGTTCGTCCGTTTTAGCGAACTTGTTCAAGATAAAATATCTCCCATTAGAAACAGAAGAGAAGACAGATGTAGTACATGTTGGATTATCAGACAGGCTTACGGTAGGGGGATTGAAATGACGACGTCGTTAAGCTCCAGCGATTCCTCTTGCAGTTCATACTCAATGTTAACATCACAGCTAGATCCACTTTCTGATGGCCAGCAGTTTACTGCAATCGGAGGAAGAGGGAAGGGAAAAAAAAAAAAGTAAGTGAACCTACTCTGAAGTATAACACCACGAACACAGACAATCATGACACTGTTGTTCTGGTGAACAAGTAACTGAGCCAAGCATAAAGAAAGCAGTAGAGCACTGACTTGTTAGTGGTATAAGGGACTCGTCTGTGGTCTGGAGTCTCCACTTCAGCACTCCCACATCGTTGTTTAGGGGGAACGACTTTTCTGGGTTCTTCAGGCCGATTAAGGAGTCTGCTGTGAACAGCTTCTTATCCACATTGGGGTGGGTCTGTGGGAGTCGATTAATGTTTTACTTCTCCGCCAAGGCATTATATTTAAGGAACGTTCACCGAGTGTATAAATTTAATAGTTAATACCCAACTACATGCTGAGGTTGTCGTCTACAACTATTAAATGGGAGCTAGACAGCACCGAGCACACAGGGCTCGACATTAACAGTAGCCCGATTGCCCAGGGCAACCATTCAATAGATTCAGACAACCATCTCATCTCATCTCATCATCTCTAGCCGCTTTATCCTTCTACAGGGTTGCAGGCAAGCTGGAGCCTATCCCAGCTGACTACAGGCGAAAGGCGGGGTACACCCTGGACAAGTCGCCAGGTCATCACAGGGATTCGGACAACCAGACTCTCACAAATGCTTGTCCAATCAGGCAACTACCCAAATATGTCAACTTGCGTGAAAAACGATGTTTATTCATTCATATTATGATGAAATTCCATTACGATTTGCGATTGTTTGACTCGGAAAGACAGTGTCCATGTTATCATTACGGGATGTTCAACAACTAGCGGAATTCACATTTGCACATCGGGGGCTCGCAATGCAGTTTCCCATTGCTAATAATTATCGCGTAGTACATATTCAGTGTTCTATTCAGACCCTCCAGGATTTCGCGAAGTTGCAAATCGCAACATCGAATGCAAATTCAACCAATCCCTGCGAATTCAGGGCGGTGTTGCAATTATATCCAATCACCGCAACTTTCCCGCAAATTTGACCAATCGTTGGCGTCGTCTTGAGGTGACGTCGACAAAACTACCTTCCGTGTATACGTTCAAGAGAAGCAGCATGTGCGCAGTGTTGCCAGATTGGGCGGTTTTAAGTGCATTTTGGCGGGTTTTGAATATATTTTGGGCTGGAAAACGTCAGCAGTATCTGGCAACACTGCATGATGTGCGAGTCACTGTTTATGTCGGCTTAAATTCTGTTACTGAAAGTGTGTTATGTTTACAGTGAAGCACTGTGTGCACTTTACATTATTTTTTTACTTAATACAAGAAATTAATGGATGCCAACATTTTTGCCAAAATGGTATTTTATTTTCCATTGTTTAGGCAGCTTCAGCATCATACTGTGAGATTCTGTTCCAATTGCTTTTTTTCCTTCTATGAAGCCTGAGCCATTTATTTTATTAGTTTATAATTATTGTTTAATTTAGTCTTCAGGAGAGACTGCCTGCACACAGTACTAGTATTAATAGTTTTTTTTTTTTTCTTACAAGAAAGCTGAGGCATTTATATTATATTTTAAGGTAACTTCATGTTGTGCTGTGAGGTTCTCTGCACTTTAACTTTTGAACCAACAGGTGCATTTGGATAAAGCAAAGCCTACTTTTCTGCATTTTTGTAGTCCTGGTAATCTTTTATACTGGTAAAGTTGTTTATAGGACCATTTCTCAGTGTCTTTGTTTTTTTTTTAAATCAATAGTTTTTCAGTAATAACTTAATATTTAACATATCACTCAATTTTAATCACAAAAAGAGAAAATCACAATTTTTCGCAACTTTCACTTCCTCCCGCAATGGAATCGCAACAAAAACCTAAAAAACACCGCAACTTTCATCGCAATTTTTTGGAAAACCCCCCGCAACATCAGACATTTTAGCCCGCAACAAATCACAAAAAAGGCCCGCGGAATCCTGGGGGGACTGAACAATGGTATGTCCTTCACTACATGACTAATTACTGCATTACTCGCACGGGGCGCTAGTGTCAATGCTTGTTGATACAGACAGCGTCTGAGAAGGTTGAATAATAAATAAAAAAAATAATATGCAATATTTGGGCAACCATGTTCTGAGTTCGGGCAACCAGATTTCTACAAATGGTTGCCCGAATGGGCAACCATGTCTCAAAGTTAACGTAGAGCCCTGGCACAGGATCACACTCACCCATGCAATTTCAGTGACGCACCATTCAGTGTTAACGACAATGTTGTGAATGTGATACAGAAAGAATTTCATCAGTGCAGAGGTTTTAGAGGCTTACCTGTAACTGTACCCCTCTCTTATCATTGTTGTTGATGAGCAACCGGATTCGCCCGCTCTTCTCGTCTGAGACACGAAGGGTGATCATGCCCAGGATCTCCATGTTCTGCAGCCCTCCATCACGGCCACACGTCAGCGTGATCTTTTCCTCTATCCGCAGGTGCACACTGCAACCAGCAGAGGGCACAAGAATGACACAGAGATACTTCCACTTCCCCTGGTCAAATCGACATTTTCAGTTTCATTCCGAATACTACAGCTTAGGGTGCATCAGTTGCCCCCTAAAAATGAAAAGTTCCTCCGATCATGATGCATTTTTGTTTTTATGTTCCTTTTGGTAAGAAAACACACTGGGTGAAATATTTTGACAAAATTCAAAAGTTTAATGGTGGCACCAGGAGCTCAAAGTTATGGAAAAAGCTGCTATTTTATGACTTTTATGACAAAATTTCGATCACTTTTCATGAAACATTACGGCACCTTATAGAGTATACCAAATATCTTAGATACACATTTTTAGTACATATTCTAAATATATTATCAAGCACAGTTTGAGTTTTAGCTGTTCACTGAATCATTGCTCAACTGCTTTGAAACAATACAAATGTATTATGAATCACATTAATGCTTCTCAATCCCTTGCAAAGGTTCTTAACATGATCTCTGGCTCACAAGAAATCAATAAATGGAGTCCAACATTGTGATTCAAACCTCACAGCGTTTTTTGGCAAAAAATGAACCTCATGGCGCCGCCATTAGACTTTTGAATATGGTCAAAACATTTTACAGGATGCCTTTATTGGTGAAAAGGAACACCCAGACAAAAATGCATCAGATTTTATGAAAGTGAGGGCAACTGATGCACCCTACTACAGGTCTTTCCTGAAATGAAATTGGTGTTCAAGTAAAGTTACAGTACTTAAAAATAAATAAATAAATTTTATATGCATCACTACTGCCAAATTTTAAAGAATTATAAGTTGACAATGGGAAGTGTATTCAGTTTTTTTTTTTAAATCAGCATCAATCAATCAGCCTCTGTCTCAAACCACCCGAGGTAAATTCTTTCAAAAATTTGCGGCATTTAAACAGCATCGTCGTCATCTCAACCTTCACCGTTTGCTCTTGCAGTTTGGTGGGGAAGTAACTGCTTTTTAATTTTTTAAGGCCTTCTAAATATTTTTAAAGCGTCCGCTGTTGTCTGTACAGAGTATGCAAGCACCCTTCTCCGTTTTGATAATTTGATGGCACAGGAGCACCGCAGACATTTTCCCATCTGATCAACTACACAGGCTTATCTTCTTTTCACTATGGTATGCAACCATCCTAAAACCTGACCTTGAGGAAAATGTGAGCAAAGCACACTTAGCTTAAAAAAAAAAAAGGAAAAAAAGGGGGAGAGAGAGAGAACTGATTTTGCAGGCAGAGTCCAGGCAAATTAGACAAGCAGCCGAAATACACGTACTTTTAAGTAAACATGGTTTGCCTCTCTCATGCCCTTCAGTGTGGATTCTGTATGTTCTCATGTCTGCACGGGTTTTCTCTGGTTTTCGCTCACTCTTGTGCACGTCTCTTTGGATTACAAAGTCCAGGCCGCTTTTATTCCCTCTTACTTCACCCACTTGAGTCTTAATCTGGGGGGGGGGGGGTTTATACCTCCGCCACCGTAAGGTGCAGGAGGCATTATGTTTTCGGGTTGTCCGTCTGTCCATGCGTCCATCCCACAACCTTGTGAACGTGATCTCAAAGGCTAATGAAAGGAATTTCACCAAACTTTCACCATTTGTGCGCTTTGGGACAAACATGAACTGATTAGGTTTTGAGATCAAAAAGGTCTAAGGTCAAGGTCACATGTCTGTCCGAAAACCTTGTGAACACAATATCTCCAAGGCTGATACAAGTAATTTCACCAGGTCACGATTACTGTGCGGTCAAATGTCCATCCCCAAATCACAGCTTAATAAGGTGTGTAGCCTACCGGGCGGAGGCATCCCCGTCGATGCTGTTGGTGTAGAGTTCTCTCTCGTTTTTGAGGGGGTTTTTTTAATGCTACTTTAAATGTCAGACAGTGACCTATATCTCATCTCATTCTCATCTCATTATCTCTAGCCGCTTTATCCTTCTACAGGGTCGCAGGCAAGCTGGAGCCTATCCCAGCTGACTATGGGTGAAAGGCGGGGTACACCCTGGACAAGTCGCCAGGTCATCACAGGGCTGACACATAGACACAGACAACCATTCACACTCACATTCACACCTACGGTCAATTTAGAGTCACCAGTTAACCTAACCTGCATGTCTTTGGACTGTGGGGGAAACTGGAGCACCCGGAGGAAACCCACGCGGACACGGGGAGAACATGCAAACTCCGCACAGAAAGGCCCTCGCTGGCCCCGGGGCTCGAACCCAGGACCTTCTTGCTGTGAGGCGACAGCGCTAACCACTACACCACCGTGCCGCCCATGTGACCTATATCACGGCATAATAAATACTTTATAAAGCCGCAGCACTTGTGCATAGTGGTCTTTGTTGCATCACAAATATTTCAGAATTTAATCACAACAGCATATATTTAAGGGTTAATGAGAACTTATTAAACCTCATGATTTAAGCTTACAATCTTGAGATGATCAATTAGTTGGGGAAACTATGCAGGGTCACATCAAGAGAGGGAAAAACAAACAAAAAACCCAAAACATTTTCTGGTTCGTCTCGTTTGTAAAAGCATGCAACAGTTCTTCAATTTCATATACTGTACAGAGATGCAATACCAGTCAAAAGTTTGGACACACCTACTCCTAGGGTTTTCCGTATTTCAACTTTTCTTCTACGCTGTAGAATACTGAAGACATCACCATGAAACGACATATGGAACATATATGGAATTATGTGGGGTTTTTTTTTTTAAACCCACAAGAGTCATCAGGAGATGACATGTCCCACCCCCACATGAAACCCCACTCCAATTTTTCTTAAATTGAATTGGTTGCCATAGAAATACGGAAATAAATAAAAGAAATAAACAAACAAACAAACAAACAAACCTGCCCCAAATGTCAAAAGGCACAACTCCTCTAGTCACTTAATACAGGGGTTTTCAAAGTGTGGGAGAGTCAGCCCCCCCTCAGAGAGCAAATAAACAACAGCGCCCCCACCTTACAATTTTTGTTGTTGCTATACTTAATGTTCCATTCGTATTTGGTTGTTGTACACATTATTTTTTTCTTTTACACATCTGTGCTTTTTAAAACCTCTTTTTTACACATTTTAAACATCTGTGCTTTTTAAAAAAAATTTTTAAACATCTGTGCTTTTTAAAACATTTTTTTTAAACATCTGTGCTTTTTTTTTTTTTAAACATTTTAAACATCTCATAGCATCGTTAGCTAGCACCTCTTGGCAGACAACACACTGTGGCAGTGGAGCATCTTCAGATCCAGTCCATGAAAATCCAAACTTTAAATAATCGTGGTCATACTTCCTTCTTTTTCTGCTTGGCCCAGACTCTGTCTCCTCACTCACTGTAGCTTTAGGTACTAAAAAAATCGATCCATTTTGTCTCTGGCAAAGGCTAGCTGAAGTTCGCTAAATGTCCACAATAGTAACTTATTCTGGTTTATTTTTCCTCACGTTGTGCCCCCCCGAAGAACTCTGGCGCCCCCTAGGGGAGGCACGCCCCACACTTTGAAAAGCCCTGACTTAATACAAGTGTGAGGTTTTGTGGAAGAAAAAAAAAAAAAAAAAAATCCCTAACGGTCCGAGTTATGCTCCAGAAACTAACGTTTACAGACGAACAGACAGAACAATAGTTATCCCCCCTGCCGCATTTTAAAATAAATTATTTTTAAAAAGGGTGTTAAGTGTGTTTTATATTTTAGATTCTTCAAAGTAGCCACTGTTTACCTTGACGCTTTACACACTATTAACCAGCTTCATGAGGCAGTCACCTGGAATGCTTTTCAATTAACAGGCGTGCCTCGTCAAAAGTTAATTAGTGCAATTTCTTGCCTTCTTAATGTGCTTCAGATCAAACAGTAAAACAATAAAAAAAAACACAGTAAAAAGCCCTATTCCACAACTGTAGTAATCCAGATGTCAAGAACCGCTCAACTAAGTAAAGAGAAACGACAGCCATCGTTACTTTAAGACATGAAGTGTCTTAATTAATAAACATAAAGACATTAAATTCGAAGGGATGTCCAAATTTTTCACTGCTACTGTATAATTCCTCCTCGAGAAAGCTGCAGACTTTACCTGGAACTACTTTCAGACATTCCTTAGCGGTTTTAAACAGTGTGAGCAGGTCTAAGCAAGACGTTAAAAAGAGTTGTGTTCAGAGTTCTTGGTGGGTTAAAGAGTGCAGAGCTAAATTTACAGCCAGGGCTTACCTCTCCGTGTTAGCAGGAGCAGGCAGAGATTTGGAGGCCTCGGAGGGTTTTTTGCCAGTGCCAGCCAGGATAATGTTCTCACCCTCTGATTTCAGTTTATCCACAAAATCGTCCACTTCTTTGCCCCTGGCCCCTAGTTTGAGGGCTCTGCTGGGACCGCTAGGCCTGAGAAAGAATACAGGCAGGAAAAGATTTAGTTCCACAGTAAAACTTCAAGTGTCATGAAACATGAACTCTGGAAATTTCCCCAGCCTGGAGAGAGAAAAAAAATATGTATATATATTTTCAGAACTTTAAGAATAACTCAAGCTCTACCTCAAGGCTTGTTGCATCAGACTGTCAGGCCAAGGGCCACTGCTTTCCACCCTTAATATTAAAAGGTCTGGATGTGTGTGAAACCTTGAATACATTATTATCCACAACACTGTATCGTTATTAACTGGCAGTAAGCACTGTTTGTTAGGATGCCTGAAGCGGAAGTAACTGCTTGCCCAACAGGTTGTGTCACCAGCAGTTGGAGCGTTCATTCAATAAGGCAACAAAGGGGTTTCTAAAGCATGTATGCGTTCAACTCACGAAACAGGTTTGCTTTCACTCTGACCAATATTTCAATCAATCAATATCACACTGTGCATCAGCAAAACCTGCCCAAATCTCTCCTGCATTTTTTTTTTAAATGACCCAAGACTTGACTTGTTTACTTGTCTGCATGCAATATGTAACTCCGTAGAGATTAAAGAACATGAAACACACCCACTTTCTACATGCTGTGAAATTTCTCATCTCATTATCTCTAGCCGCTTTATCCTGTTCTACAGGGTCGCAGGCAAGCTGGAGCCTATCCCAGCTGACTACGGGCGAAAGGCGGGGTACACCCTGGACAAGTCGCCAGGTCATCACAGGGCTGACACATAGACACAGACAACCATTCACACTCACATTCACACCTACGGTCAATTTAGAGTCACCAGTTAACCTAACCTGCATGTCTTTGGACTGTGGGGGAAACCGGAGCACCCGGAGGAAACCCACGCGGACACGGGGAGAACATGCAAACTCCACACAGAAAGGCCCTCGCCGGCCACGGGGCTCGAACCCGGACCTTCTTGCTGTGAGGCGACAGCGCTAACCACTACACCACTGTGCCGCTGCTGTGAAATTTATTTAAAATCATAATCTACAACATTGTGATTGTACTAAGTGAAGCATGCGGTAATCATACTCATAGCACCAAAGTGGGCAATCAGTAGGGTGCATCAGTCGCCCTCACTTTCATAAAATCTGATGCATTTTTGTTTGGGTGTTCCTTTTCACCAATAAAGACATCCTGTAAAATATGTTTTGACCATATTCAAAAGTCTAATGGCGGCACCATGAGGTTCATTTTTTGCCAAAAAACGCTTATTTTATGTTTTCGCGTAAGGTTTGAATCACAATGTTGGACTCCATTTATTGATTTCTTGTGAGCCAGAGATCATGTTAAGAACCTTTGCAAGGGATTGAGAAGCATTAATGTGATTCATAATACATTTGTATTGTTTAAAAGTAGTTGAACAATGATTCAATGAACAGCTAAAACTCAAACTGTGCTTGAGAATATATTTAGAATATGTACTAAAAATGTGTATCTAAGATATTTGGTATACTCTATAAGGTGCCGTAATGTTTCATGAAAAGTGATAGAAATTGTCATAAAAGTCATAAAATAGCAGCTTTTTCCATAACTTTGAGCTCCTGGTGCCACCATTAAACTTTTGAATTTTGTCAAAAATATTTCACCCAGTGTGTTTTCTTACCAAAAGGAACATAAAAACAAAAATGCATCATGATCGGAGGAACTTTTCATTTTTAGGGGGCAACTGATGCACCCTAGCAACCAGACTAAACAAACATGCTTGTTCACCGTCACATGCTTTCATGTCTAACGAGGTGTAAACTGCACTGTATTAACAAGTGGTCCGACTTCAACTGGCCTGCGCGATGAAAACCAGTGCTTAGGAAACAAACCTGAACAGAGGTTGTATGGACTGGATGGAAAATTGTTTGCATTACACACACACACACACACACACCACTTTAATTGGGAATGCGAAGAAACGCTTTATATCATCTAGAACACGCAAGTGAGGGTGAAGAGAAGCAGCTTTGGGACCAAGAGGTCTCCAGTTCGATTCCCCGGAATAGCAGGATTGGCTGAAGTGCCCTTGAGCAAAGCACCCAACCCCCAACTGCTCCGGGTATGCTGTACATCGCTCTGGATAAAAGCGTCTGCTAAATGCGATTAATGTAATGTATACGTTGTAAAGGAAGAAACCCAAATGTAGCTCTCAAAGTGCCATTCCACCATTGGATGTATTCTTTGGCATAAAATACAATACATTTTGACAACATATATAAATGGTATCACTAGATAGAGAAATCTTTTAGCTTCAAAATGATATATCAAACATAATTTGACAACGACAAGTATATTAATTTTGCGACCAAAGTCACCTACCCTTTTAATTTCCGCGCGTGATGTCACTGGCAGGTTCCCCTTCTTGTGTACCATGTGACGTGGCACATATCAGCAATGGCGGATAGAACGCGATAAAAATAATACCAATAAATCTAGCTAATACCAATAAATCTAGCTAACTGAAAGATTAACTCAATTTTTTGCAATTTTTTTGGCCCCCATATACGAGGAGAAATGACTCTCTCACTTTGGGGGTTTCCTGGTCTAAAAATAGACCGACACGTGGTACACAAGAAGGGGAACCTGCCGATGACATCACGTTTCACTACCGCGCGGAAATTAAAAGGGTAGGTGACTTTGGCCGCAAAATTAATATACTTGTCATTGTCAAAAAATTATGCTTGATATATCATTTTGAAGCTAAAAGATTTCTCTGTCTAGTCATGTCATAAAATATATTGTATTTTATGCCAAAGAATACATCCAAATGGTGGAATGGCACTTTAAGGCTCATGTAGGCACAGAGCTACACGGTTAGCGTCGTTCAATCTGCATATCAAATCATCACAAAGGATATTCTTTAGCTCAGTACTAATATTTATATATAAACAGCTCCGAAAATTGCAGTACAATTAGGTTAAAAAAAACCAAACAAACAAACCACACAACACTATACAAAGCGAGACAAAAATCACCAAAATCCTTTCAGGCGTTCTATTCCAACTTTAGGCTACAGTGATGCTCGCACTGAGGATAACGAACCCACCTTCAACATAACTGCTGCTATTACTAACTAGTACAACTGACATGCAATATCCTTTCCTCCATTGTGGAGGACCAGTGTGTTGTTCAGAGACTCCACAAACCAGTTGATTTGAAATTATTTAACAGGGGTGAGATTTCCAAAAGCCCCTTAAGGCAGATTCTACCGTAACTGGATCCATTAACCACTTGCCCACAAAATAAGAAATTTTTCTTGTCCTTTTTTCAGTGAGGTAATATTTTCAAGATTGAAAATATGGTATTTGGTCTTCTAAAACAGCACGTCATTTAAAAATACACTGAGTATATCAATAAAAGATTTTTAAAGAATAAAGTTCTATTTCTTTGACATATCTGACAGACATAACTCCCATTTTAAAAATCACTTTCATTATCCCTGTTGCTATCGTCAGTGAATTTCTGTCAGATGACCTGACAATAGACTCAGCCATTATGGATCTTTGGTAGTTATCGTGTGGAAGCAGGCTTTATCATTTTTGGGTGTCAACAGATAGAGTTGAAATAGATTAACAGCGAAAAAACTATTTCGTTCACGAGAGAAGCCCACAGTTATTTTTAAAAAATGCTATCGTCAGTCTGTCAGTCAAATGCACCTGACGATAGCAAAATTCAAGCCCTCGCCACGCACATGTTGACTGACGCAAAGAGGAAATTCTACTGCGCGTGATTTTTGTGACAGCAGACATTTACTTCCGGGCAAGACTTGGAGTTCTGACAGCTAGATTTCATCAAATAAATCAAGGTAAGATTTTCAGTCAGCTATCCTGACGATTAGGGCTGCTCGATATTGGAAAAAATCAATATCACGATTTTTTCAGTAAATATCAATATCGCGATTTTTAAAACGATATTTATACACCTTTTTTTAAAGCCCTGATCATCAACACCTGAGGCACCGGGCCACATTTTTATAGTACAGGCCTCATAGGCTACCTGTCAACCCTTCCCGTTGTACCCTGAAACGCCTTTTACTTAAACTATTTACTGTGCAAGCGCGTACTTTGCATAGGTCCTATCGCCTGCACAGGGCTCACGTTCTCCTCACTCAACATTTCCGATCACAGAGGATGGAGCCAGCGCTGGTATTACCAGTGATTACTGCGTAACGTCCACACTGGCTCATAGCCAGCCAAGGATAAAATCTCTCTCTCACACACACACACACACACTACAACGTAAGCTTGTGTGTTGTTAAGACACCAACATTAAAACACGCACACACACGGACTGGCCATTGGGAGTAGCGGGAGTTTGTGGGCCGGCGGAGAAAAAAAAAAAAAAAAAAAAGTTGCGCGCTGGCCTTTAATATGATAAGCAATGTTAACAGTTTCTTTAAGAAACTGTTAACATTGCTTATCATATTAAAGGCCAGCGCGCAACTGTAATAAACAATGTTAACAGTTTCTTAAAGAAACTGTTAACATTGCTTATCATATTAAAGGCCAGCGCGCAACTGTTTTGTTTTTTTCTCCGCCGGCCCACACTGAACCACCGGGAAAACTCCCGCTACTCCCGATGGCCAGTCCGTGTGAACACGCACAATATAGAGACAAGTCCTTAAGAATTAACATACATGAAAATAGCTCAGCGGCATGTAAACATTCCCTGAAAGTGTAGGTGGCACTGCGGCTAGATGCTACGTGAAATGGCACAAGGCAAACACCATGCTTCGCTCAGTCAACAGACAAAATCCACGAACCCAGTAGTACTCCTACTACTGTGGGTTAGTGTTCTGTGGCCAAAAACACCCTATGCACAGTCATTCCAAAACATCCCCACTAGTTGCAGGTTATGTCTCAAATACAGATATGCGTTGTGGATTAAGCGATCTATTTTCAAGCATCAGGCTTCTCTTCCTTCATCTTCCAAATGTGGACTCCGCTATCTTTTTGGCATGTCAGCATTGAAATACCATTTGCAGAGATATTTCACTCGAAAAGTAAAAGCAACACATGATTAGGGCTACATGATTAGCAGGGGGACACCGTTTTAAGCGCACGGAATTTTAAAAACAATGTAATTACATCTGAGTCCATCTACATCGCGCAATAAACCCGTCCTTAGCAGAACCTACTTCAAAGCATGATGCTAGCTGCAGATGCACAAGTCAAAATCAAATGAACCCAAGTAAACATGCCGCGGCGGGCAACATTAATAACCAAATTGCCTTACCTTAAAACGCTGCCTTGACCACAGGACGACTCGCAATTATTCCACTTAAATCCACACGGTTTAACACATCTAACACAGCTAGCAAGCTGGATATGTGCTAATATTGTTGTGCTTGTTTTCTTCCGTAGATGCCATTTTTACATTACCCAGTCCCACATCCAAAAATATGACGTAAATATATGTTAATTGTATTATTATAACTATTAGCAAGCAAATCAAACAACATATTAACAAATCAATATATCAAATCACCCGACACGTATGAAAACAGAAGAACTGATTTTTTACTGTTGCGGAGATATCGCGGGAGTAGAATGGATGACGTATGCAAGGCTACGGTGTGCCTTAGGGAACAGAAGGGTTCGTTTTACCTTACTGTCACGTCAATGTTATTGTTGTTTTATTGCCATTGTAGAAATATTGTGCACGTCCCTTTCGACAAATGACAAAAAATCGTTTCATATCGATATTATGAATTTTGATATCGTTTGACACCAATATCGATATCGCGATAAAAATACGATATATTGCACAGCTCTACTGACGATAGAAATTTTTGGCGATAGTAACATTGAGAATGTATTTGTGCATTCATATTTAAAGTTTTCCTCCAGAAAAATATCGTAAGTTGAGATAAATCAGAGCCACTTGCGACCCTTTCAGCCGACAGGCCATTTCAATGTGTTCTTTCCCCGCGAAAGTGACACAGTCGTGTCTATCGTCACTGTTCTGACAATTATTGTTGATATTTCAATTTTGAAAATAAATTCTCTTTATTTCAATATATTACTTTATTATTTGGTTCTAGTGATGAGGTATTTAATATTATTACTAAATTTGCCAGATTAATAATGTAAGAAACAGTTTTGTTGCTATTGTCATCTAGAGTGTCTGTCAGAATATGATAGTAGACGTCAGTTTGTCTGTCAGATTTTGATGATAGAAACCAATGTGTTTCTATTGTCATTTAGCATGTCTGTCATGTCAGGCTTTTATTAATTAGTTACCAGGGCTACTGTCCTAAAATTTACTGTGAATGTCCAAGACCCCAAATGCTACGAGAAAAACTTAATAGAATGATCAAAATAATCAATTCAGCAATTTAAGGAGATGGGACTTAACTGGCCTCTGTTATGGTAGAATCTGCCTTAACGCTAAGAGCATCTTAACTAGGAGAAAGAGTTCATTGTGCTGCTCGCTCTATCGTTTAACGATGATCTTTGGGCTACTGTGCTTTTGGGGGAAACTCTGCACAGTTGAGTGAGTGAGAGAATTTATGCATCAAGTATATACTGCATGTTGCAGAATGCTAAACTGGGAGCCATATTATATATAGTATTATTCGATCCACATTCACTGGATATGAGCAATTGCATACTCTGACTACTACTAGGCTATCACCTCATATACCGTGAGTAGTGAGAGTGAGTAAATAAATAAATAAAAATGGTGGCGCGTGTTGCTGAACCAGAGGATGGAGAAAAAAAAATGATCAAGTATTTAAAAGAAACAGAAACCGCTAAAAGAATAGTTTGGGTTTTTTTTGGTCTCCCCTCCCCCCAATATCTCCTGTTTCGCCCTTCAGCCCAGTCTGTGGTGGTAACGCACCTTTAAGTTGGTTTGCCAACTGCCAAAAAACCCTAAAGAAGAATAAAGGGGTGTTCACACGGCACATATTTGCATCGATGCTGCACCGATGTATTTTGTTGCGATATATCTTACACCGGTGTTAAATTTGTGGAGCGTTCACACGTCACAAACCTGCTTACTAGAGAGAAGCGTGTTAGCACCGGTGCAGCCCCACTTGCGTTCACACGGCAGTTTTTGCGACCGTGCTATACGATAGTAATAATGCGGAAATAAAATATGCGCATGCGTGAAAATGTACTTCCTTTTCCCGGTTGTCATGGCATCGCCAAACGCCGGGAAAACAACGTGGATGAAGACACCAGTGTTGCCAGATACTGCTGACGTTTTCCAGCCGGCAACACTGGAAGACACGCAGTTCTGTTGGTGTTGATATTCGCCATTTTGGAAGTGCAAAATACCAGGATGCAAATTATGCAATGCCCGTATGTAATCACCTCTCCTCACGCGTAGCGAGTCTACCCCTGTAGCGTTCAGACGCCCCATTTTATATCGGTGCTGCCCCGCAAACTAGCATTTACTCCGGAGTAAATTTTTAAACCACCTCCCGAGCAGGGTTAGATTTGCACCGGTTTAAGCAGCTTTCAGGGGCTACACCAGTATAACTTTGTACCGTGTGAACGCTCTACCGGGGCAGCCCCGGTGCTACACCAGAGTAAAAGTTGCCGTGTGAACACCCCTTAAGAAAACCATAAAGAAGAAAAAAAAAAGGAATAAAAAAAGTCTTTATTTCTCAAGAATTATTATTATAGCACTTTCTACAAATTGCGACTGTCATTTCGCTGGTTTGTAAATGTAAATTCTGAATGGAAATGATCGTCAGACGTTCTGTCAAGTTTTTATTGATAGAATTTGCAAAAGATAAAAATGCTCCGTTTCTCAAAACCCAGTGAATGTGGATATAACAAAACAGTTGTTCCACTCGGCTATTAGCTCACGTACGACTCGATTTAGTGGAATAATTTAAAGGAACAGTCCACCGTAGTTCCATAATGAAATATGCTCTTATCTGAATTGAGACGAGCTGCTCCGTACCTCTCCGAGCTTTGCGCGACCTCCCAGTCAGTCAGACGCAGTCAGACGCGCTGTCACTCCTGTTAGCAATGTAGCTAGGCTCAGCATGACCAATGGTATTTTTTGGGGCTGTAGTTAGATGCGACCAAACTCTTCCGCGTTTTTCCTGTTTACATAGGTTTATATGACCAGTGATATGAAACAAGTTCAGTTACACAAATTGAAACATGGCGATTTTCTATGCTATGGAAAGTCCGCACTATAATGACAGGCGTACTAACACCTTCTGTGCGCTTCGGCAGCGCATCGATATCTGAGCTCCGTATCAATGCGCTGCCGAAGCGCGCAGAAGGTGTTAGTACGCCTGTCATTATAGTGCGGACTTTCCATAGCATAGAAAATCGCTACGTTTCAATTTGTGTAACTGAACTTGTTTCATATCACTGGTCATATAAACCTATGTAAACAGGAAAAACGCGGAAGAGTTTGGTCGCATCTAACTACAGCCCCAAAAAATACCGTTGGCCATGCTGAGCCTAGCTACATTGCTAACAGGAGTGACAGCGCGTCTGACTGCGTCTGACTGACTGGGAGGTCGCGCAAAGCTCGGAGAGGTACGGAGCAGCTCGTCTCAATTCAGATAAGAGCATATTTCATTATGGAACTACGGTGGATTGTTCCTTTAAATACTTACTTATTAGCTACATTTGCTTTTACCGCAGACAAATTCGGCAAATATGGTTTAATTTCAAAATTATTCGGGTCATTTCATGTACTCTCACTTCTCACGGCAATCAAATCCACAACCAATATCCTCCAGAGAAAGTCCTCCTACTTTCACAGATGGGAAAGCGATACACGCGCTCAGCAAGAATACGGATACTCTTCAGTCTGCACGGGTTTTTTTTTTTTGTGTGTGTGTTTCTCAAGCCATACGGTTTGCCAGAGAAGCCTTAACTGTACAAAAGGACGGTACCTGGTGGGTGCTGGAGCGGGTTTGGGTTTCTCCGGTTCAACCAGTGTGTCCGTGATGATGGCTGTGCTGCTGCTGCTACTGCCGAAGCCACCGAAACCTGGAGATTTCTTCCCGCGCTCAGCGTCCCGCCGTGCCTGCTGCAGTTCCTTTGCTTTTCGCCTCATTTCAGCCTTTGCCTCCCGCTCCTGGGTCTGAACGCACGGAGAGGAAGACGACAATCGATTAAAATTAAGGTCATGCGTGTCGTTCTTCCAAAGCTGTGAATAAAATATAGTCAAAAGACGATCTGCTGCCTGCTTTTAGCTTTTAATTATACAACAATTGAGATCAGAGATGAAGGAAGGAAGGAAGCATCTTTAATACGCAGCACATTTTCACACTTCATGAAGTACTAATTAAGCAGATGGCGCAGGATAAATGATCCAGCAACAGCACCAAGTTGGATTCTTGGATTTGACTGATCGGTAGTTTGGAGCTTAGTTATGAAGAATCAGCAGACCGCTGCATACATCACAGTGTTGCTTTCCGTCTTGCGCTCTCTCTCACCTCTCGAACAGCACGGAACACCTTCTCCTCATGCGAGTCCATCTCGGTGAACGTCCGGATCTGTGCCAGATTGACGTTCTCTCTGTAACCGAGGGCAACAATCTCGTCAAAGGCGAAGATGAGGTCGAAGCAGTGCTCCGAGATCTCGCCTTCCTCCAGCACGCGGCAGTACTCCGGAATCTGCACAGCCGTGACACTTGGTTTCAGTGAACATAAAGTACCATTTAACAGTGCATGAAAACATGCGACTCGAGCAAGGTGCATCAAATACGCAGCGTTTAAAAGTGTTTCTAGATCCATAACCATTATATAATTTCAAAAATACTTAAAAAAATTTATTTAACAATATTACCATGTGATGGATCTGACAGAGTTCTTCACTTCAAGTGTATATACTGGTATTTTCAAAATTAACCCGACACCGTGACGTACATACGGTTTTAAAAAAGGAGGCTTGGAAAGAAGGTGAAGGGTTTTTATTGCGATCGCAGTTTTGTTGTGCAGAGCGCTACGTACTACGCGTGAGAAAAGGCGAAGAGTCTCCAGGTCCTCCAGGATGTTGCTGTTCTTGGTGGTGACCAGCACCATATAGAGCTTCTCTAGTGGCTGGTACACATAGCGCACGCTCTCCGTCTCCACAAACGTGTGCTGCTTGCCCGTGTTCATCAGCTTGGGGAAGGCGGCCAGCAGGCCCTCCACACGCGTCCGGGTCATCTCGACAAACTGCCGTGACACCAGAGCTTTCCCAGCCTTGGTGCACACTGCTGCAGCCAACAGCACCTGCAAATCAGGACAAAAATCACTGCATCCGACCTGATAACGTATGGGAGCAAACTTTTGTTGGTTTCCTGCAATTTGGAAATGAGAAAAAATAAAAAAAAAGTGTTTGCTAGAATATTTTCAGCACAATCAATCAATCTTCCGGTTGACTGTGTGGGCCTAAAGGCCTCTGCATGCTCTTGCGACAAGGCTTTCGCAGATAGCTTTTCGCAGACAGTTGTAATTTATCGTTGAGCGGGGGAGTAATAGGCGTGCGCGATGTTATTCACCGCCACAACGCAAGGGGGCACAAAGTCGCTAGGAGTAGTTGGTGGGTGTGGTTAGTGGAGTGTTTATCCTCCGGTTACTTATAATGACTAGAACTTTTTTTTTTTTATAATGACTAGAACTGGAGTCGTATAGATGTACGTACTTCCTCAAGCAACCGCTCTTCATGCTGCTCCATCTTCGCTCGTGTTTTTAAAAATGCCGGTCATGAAAACAAACCAAACCGGGAAAGTAGGGAAGCGGAAGTGCGTGTACAGCGGATGTAGAGTGGACCAATCGGAGCCCTCTTGTCTGCGACGCCGTCTGCGAGGCTTCTGCGGTGGTCACAATTTTTGGGAGGTGCGCGCAGAGCGTCTGCGAAGGTGGGGGGGCTACGCAGACACTGGCCGAATCCCATTTCACCCCTTGGACCAACCCCTTGGCCCTTCCCCTCCATTTTGCGCGTTCTTCACGTGAAGGGGTAGGGGTATCCCAATCCCAGTTAACGCGGAGGGGTAGGGGAAGGGGTAGGGCTTCTGTACCCCTCCAAACGGAGATTTTCCTGGAGCTGACTCCGAACGAAGGGGTTTGAGTGATTTCCCACAATGCTATGCGGATTTCAGCGAGATTTCATGCGGATTTCATAAAGATGGCGGTTCCCGCGGCGAAAGATTGTCATAAATGTATTTTCTCCATTATTTACGTGTTTTAAGTTGTTATCCAGAGGAAACACGCCGCTTGATTCGCTTTCGAGCTGAGAATGAGCAGCGATTTCTGAAATCCAAGCTGCTGCTAAAAAGCTTTGGGAGTGAGTATTGTTTTCGGTTGCTTTACTGCGTACGTTTTGTTCTGTTATTCTCACTTTTATTGTTTACATGAGTGTTCTGACACATCATTCTGTCGGATGTGGTGCACGAAGCGCCAAAGATATCCCATTCAGTGGTGTTAGTTAACAAATCACACCCTGCCAGCAGAGATTTCTGGCTCTGACTGTAGCGGCTGGTCGCAGCCAATGACGCATTTGGTCGCGTTTTGCTAACGTAAACGCTGACGGAGGTACGCGATGACGTATGCGATCGTTGAAGGGCTATCCCAATACGTAAGGGTTGAATTTCAAGCCCTATCCCTTGTAGCTCAGTTTCAAGGGGAAGGGCCAAGGGGAAGGCGGAGGGAAAGGGTGAGGGGTAGGGGTAGAAATTAGAATTGGGATTGGGCCACTGTCTGTGACGCTATCTGCGAGGACTGGGTTGTCAGCATAAATTGGCCTTAAGAAGCAAGCACGTGCGTGAGTAAAAACAAAGGCGTAAACACGCCCCTACGAGAAACATTAACCTCCTAAGGCCCAAGCTCTTTTTTTACATGCATTTTTTTATTTCTCTTTGCTATTTGGGCTTATTAGAACCTGATTAGAATAAAAACTAAGCATCATCTTTTGATAAGATGTACTTTTAGAGAAAAAATATGGCCACATATGTGGATTCTTGTTCCGAATTTCCATAAAGTGCTGTCCACGCATGTGACCGCTAAGCCCTAGGAGGTTAAGGAAAGATATCAGGCCTAGACTACTTTTACAGCTGATGGCAAAAAGAAAAAAAGAAAATTCAGTGCCGACAAATTTAAGCTCTTAAGACTAACTTGTCCAATTTGTCAGAGTTGACTCAACCCAAAGTACGAGACACACACATCCACTCCTTTCTCAAACAAACCTGAAGCCTGCTACTGCCGTTTTAAAGCTGACGGCTGTTTGTATGTCATTTAAAATATACAGATAAAAAGCACATCAAGAACGCTGGGGGGGGGGGGGGGGGGGACGTCCTTGAGGTTAGTCAGTGTGTACAACACTAGGACAAACTTTGTTATAGTTTTATTTGATGGAGTCGGTACAAAAACATTTAGACTTCCAAACATTAGTCTTCCAACACAAAATTAAATGTTACAGAAAAATGTTTAGTCAAGAAAGCAGGATATTATACGAGAAGCCACTTTTTTTTTTGGCAGGGCAGCACATAATGAAGGCTACTGGGTTCTCATCTCATTATCTCTAGCCGTTTTATCCTGTTCTACAGGGTCGCAGGCAAGCTGGAGCCTATCCCAGCTGACTACGGGTGAAAGGCGGGGTACACCCTGGACAAGTCGCCAGGTCATCACAGGGCTGACACATAGACACAGACAACCATTCACACTCACATTCACACCTACGGTCAATTTAGAGTCACCAGTTAACCTAACCTGCATGTCTTTGGACTGTGGGGGAAACCGGAGCACCCGGAGGAAACCCACGCGGACACGGGGAGAACATGCAAACTCCGCACAGAAAGGCCCTCGCCGGCCACGGGGCTCGAACCCGGACCTTCCTGCTATGAGGCGACAGCGCTAACCACTACACCACCGTGCCGCCCGGGCCATTATTAAATAATGTTCTGTTTCCGGTCCACCGGCCGGGTGAGTGCTGTTTGTGCGGTTGAATTTTTTTTTTTAACGCCAGTTTTTTGACATTTTTTTCGGGTTCGTAAATCTAAAATCGAACTTGACATTTCCGCATTCCCAGGGCTTTCCACTAAGGCTCATACTAGCCAGCCATGACAAATAAGTAGCCAGCCGGGGGGGAGTAAACACAAAATAAACTCCTGTGCACGCAGTTCCCAGGATTAAATGTATTTTCCACAGACCATTTATTTATTCACTTTACTCAAATACAAAGTGAAATGGCAGTAAATCTTCTCTCTTTTCTTGCGTATTGCATCATGAGGCGTTCCTGGCTTGTAAATCTCTTATTTTCGGTGCATGACACATTCACGCAGCCGAGCATGCTATGAATTAACAACGACAACGGTCTGCAGTGGGGCGACACAATTAAACACTCAGCGAACATTTCTCCATTTGTGTATGAAAATACACTCCAACCACTCAGTTTGGGTTCATTTACAACCAGCGGTGTCTTTTGAAGCCAGCACGTAATTGAACGAGAGAAGACTGGTTTACCGGAGACAAAATAAGCGTCATCTCTGCTTCTGTTCCCTCCCCGACACACTACTGCCTCCGCCGAGTGCGCGCGCACACACACACCGCATGTTGGGGCCGCGGATGAGTTACTCTCCCTTGATCAACGAAGTCGGCGGGGAATTTGTGGTTATTATCGGTACAAATAGCGCGAATCACAACTTAAATGAGTGCGGTTCAGTTTGACATTATTGTCAGTCCGTTAGATAAACATTTAATTTTATTAAAATCGAAAATTAATATTCAGAGCCTGTAGGCTACAAAAATAATAGTCATTAAAATAGCCAGCTGGACTTAATTGTGTAGTCGGCTGTATGGCCGGCAGCCGGCGCTTGTGGAAAGCCCTGCATTCCGCGCAGAATATAGAACTGAATCAGCTCTGCGCATGCGCCGTGCGGCACAAAAAAATAGCACCACCATGAAGGCAGGAGATCCGGAGTTTTCAAACATTTGCTTAAGTGTGAAATCGCAAAATGGTATTCTAGCGAACAACAAAATAGTAAAGATTCAGAAAAACAAATCATTCAGTGATCATTTTAATAGTGTAATTTCATCCGAACTAGGCCTAACGCTCGATTTAGAACTACAAAAAGTCCGTGTGTCGGACATTTTAAGTACCTTTGTAAAAGTTTTGCAAATGTTGCAGTCAGCATTTAAAATGCTAACTTAAAGTTTTTGTACAAGTTTCAGTTGATTAAACCGTCATATTTTATTAAATGTGTCTGCTTTTGTAATAAAAAAAGTACTGAAAGAAAAAGCAAACACAGCATTGTGATTTCTTATCCATCCATATATTAAAAAAAAAATCTCTCCCTCCCAACTGAAAATTTTTTTGCTCACCCGGTGGACAGGAAACGGATTTTTTTTTTTAAGGATGGCCCTGGCTACTGGGTTTTGGTGCAAAATGAAGAAGCGAGTGTGACAGTCAAAGTGTCCAGAAGAACTGTGGCTGGTTCTGTAAGATGCTCAGTAAAACCTACAGCTCATTTCCTTATAAAACTGCGCTCACTGTCATCAAGACTTTTTTTTTTTAAGCAAATGGCCATCACACCAAATATTACTTTTGTTTATCACGTTTGGAGAAAACCTTTTACACAGCCTGTTCAAGGCAGAAATCCTACAGCTTTATTCCACCTCGCGTTCTTTATAAAACATCTGAATGCGGAAGGGGAATCCGAGTTGTTCCACGTCCGAGCAAGAACGACCGGTAGGAACAGAGCCGGAATCGAACGCCTGTGTAAAAGGGACAGCCAGAACGCTGGAACAGGGGTGTGACATTTTGGAGCTTGACATTCCTCTTTCCGAAACCAGGCGGATTCAAACATGAAGTCTACAGCGTCTAAGGTCCGCGTGCCTTTCTGCCTCAACTTGTGTCCTACTTCACTTTCTCTTCAAATTATTTGTGATCGCACAAACATGTTACTGGCATGAGTCTCTCCATCCCCCCCCCGACCCTGAAAGCGAAGGTTCGCATACTTTTGCCGCTCACTGATATGGAACACCGAATCATTTTCCTTGATAAATAAATGACCCAGTTATAATTTGTTTTATTGGGTTCCATTTATCTACTTTTAGGACTTGTGTGAAACGCTGAGGTTTTATCATATTTATGCAGAAATCTAGAAAATTCTCAAACTTTCAAGCACCACTGTAGCTGATATTGATGGAAAGCATGGGCTTTACTTTCAGTTAGTTAGTAATTTAGCAACATGTGATGGACCAACTGGCAATCAATATATTAAAAAAATATAAATAGTTTGAAAGAAAAAGCAGTGCTATACTGGATATTATTATACATATGGGCCACTTTTTCCATGGAACAAAAACATGCGTTCTATTCCCTTCTAGTGGGTTAATTATAGCATGCAATATTGTCGTCATATCGCTTGTCTTCCATGTATTACGCCACTCTCCCCAATGGAGAATGAGCGTGCAACATCATAACAATACTGCACGTTATCAAGACAACACGTCACATTTCGGAGCTCATGCGAAGATCCAATTACAAAACTTTTCTGCTGCGCATGCGCACAATCATTTCTTTGTCGGCTGGGAGAGAGAGAAGACGGGGTTAATTCAGCGCTCGGATTAAGCATGAAATAAATAAACTGAAACTAAAGACGGGCTGAACACCCGAAGGCTACCAAAACTTCATGATTCTTCACTAGGGCTGTAACAATATGCGTATCAAAATCGAAATCGCGATACGCAGAGCCACGATCCGTGTCGTGATACAAGAAGGCAGAATCGCGGTACACCCTTTCAAACTTCTCCTCAGCCCAAAAACAGAGGTGCTTCCAAACTTCAATTTATGAATACTTTACTTTTTATTTAAATTACATTTTAAACTTACTTAAATTATCTATTAGTAAGTCGTTTTTTCGCCGACCTGCGACAATCTTCTGCGAGTCACGCAACGTCCACACTCGCCACTGGCAGAGCATTCATTTCTTTTAAGCGGTCGCCATTCTGGTTGCGACGCGGGGAGCGAATCTGTAAACAAGCAGCTCATTGGCTGGCTAGGTGTGCCACAAGCCAATCACAATCACTTGACCGGAAAGGCATGCAGTGTTGCCAGATTGGGCAGGTTTAGGTGCTTTTTGGCTGGTTTTGAACATATTTTGGGGTGGAAAACGTTAGCAATATCTGGCAACACTGAAGGCATGTCTGCTTGGGCGGAAGCCTTCTGCGGCAGTTACATTTTGACACGCGAGCAATGTTTTACCATAAAAATTCCGTAATTTCCATCTGTTTTCCGCGATCACAGAAAATCATTGGCCCTATGAGAGTGAGACAGTGAGAGAGCCCCCCCCCAAAAAAATCTTAACGGATTTACACGATTTGGAAAAATGACTTTTTCAGAACTGAAAAAACCAGAGCTTCCGGCTCAACAGTATTATTTTGAGAAATAAAACAATCTTTGGATATACATCTGTTCATTTTTGCATACATATTACTCATTCTCTGCAGTGGTCTGAATTATTTGTTATTAAATAGTTAATGTAAGTAAGTAAATGTGAATAAGTCAAATTTACTACTTTAAAAATACATTTTAAAAAATCATGGGTGTATCGAATCATGGGTCAAAAATCGCGATACGAATCGAATCGTGAGTTGGGTGCATCGTTACAGCCCTATTCTTCACACATATTTACAAGAGAAAAACAGAACAACGGACATCGAAAAACCGGAAGAGAGACACATCGGAGATGTAAAACTTTGGCGCTAGCGAGTGACTGACAGTTTGTAAACAAAAACGGCGGCGAGGTTTGCTTCATTAAAAGCCGAAGATTTAAAGTGAAGGACGTGCTGAACACCCATAAGGCTGCAAAACCTTTACTGGATATTCTTCACGCATATTTACAAGAGAAAAACATACCAACGGACAGCAAAAAACTGGGAGAGCGCGCAATAACGGAAATATAAAGTTCTACTTGGAGGTGAGGAAAAGTGACAGAGACTTTTACAAGAGGACTCACTCCTGGACTTCACTCAGCAAAGGCTTTTTTGTTTTGAACAACTGCAGTGTAATAATTAACTACGACCAAAAGTAACTTCGAACTTGAACTGTCAACCTGGATATAGCTTGTATACAAGTTGGGTGGTTGTTCAGGCTTTTTGGACTTGTACCATTTTTATTTTTAGAACGATGACTTTGTACATGTACATTTCAGGGTTTTTTCTAGAAAAATTTAGTATGAGGGTGCTCACCATGGCGAGGGAACGAAGCGATTGGGGGGGGGGGGGGGGGGGGAGGTTTGTCTGTCCCCCCCGCCATGCGAAGCCTTTGAAAAATTGAGGCTACAATAGGACATTCTGAGGCAATTGTAACAAATTGTCTGTCAACATTGAAAAAGAAAGAAGTAATCTTCTTCTGCCCCGGACAGTCTTTGGCTTTCTTCTGTTTCGTGCCGCGGGATGACATCTTTAAATACCCAAGTGTCAACAAAAACAACTCGCGAACTACTTCTGTCAAAAGCTCCCGCGCCGGTGGGTGAAAGGTCATTCAGTCTCGAGAAATCTCGCTCTACAAGTCAGCTGACCTTGTATGTAACCCATGTCAAACCTCGCGAGAGCAGCCGCGACAAGTAAACAACTAAACAACATGGCACCTCAGTCTGGAAAACGCCAATTCGGATTGTTTTTGCACCGTCTGGCGGTGTATCTACTATGATTGGAATATTTTTGGAGTAATTATAACGGATTTGATGATCAGACACATTGTCACGTGGTGTTGCTGGGATGTTTTCACGGAGAAAAGATCGTTTTGAGAAAGATTGCATGTTGTGCAGTAGCATACAAGTGCATGGCCTAAGTGTGACTTGGGGTTCAATCAGCATTTCGGTAAGGGGGCGCACGCCGAGAGTAAGAGGGCGCAGCGCCCCTGTTCCCCGGTTTAGACGAAAGCCTGCATTGGATTGACAGAACATTGAATTATATTCAATCAGAATCAGCATTCAATATTGGTAAGTTACCCCCTGTTCTTACAGAATATACGCAGAACCATGGCCTCATTTTCGTTTATAAATGCCTCGAGACCCCAAGAATGGCACAGGAATAGTTTCAAGTGTTAACAATAAATCCAATATAGTAATTTTTATGATTAAAGTGATTCATATACGTAGCGGTCTGAGTGAATGATCTTGACATCTGTGACGTCACAGCAGTTAGTCTATCGGTCTCATCGCCGTTTCCGCTATACTAAAACACAGAGCTGACTGCAACGCCGATCATCCATTTTGAGCTAATTTATCGCCATGCCATGTAGATGTGTTGCTGGCGGGTGCAGCAACACAACAGAAGGTGGATTTACGTTGCATTCATGGCCCAAGAATGTTCAAACTGCAACGATTTGGATGCGTTTTGCGAGAAGTTCACGGGCACATTGGGCGGCTATGAAGTGGTCTCTCCTCTGCTCTGCACATTTTACTGAAGACTCGTATGAGACCTGTGATCTGTTGAGGAGCGTTGGCTATAAGCCTGCATTGAAAGAGGGTGCAGTACCAACAATTAAAGGAAACGAAAACTACAAGCAAAGGAAAGTATTTAATTCTTTTTTTTTTTTTTAAAGGAAAGTACCTTCAATTGCACCAGTTCTCCTGGAGCATGAGCTGAGGGTTGCTGGTAAAACCCGGGACACGACATATTGCTCAGGCAGTGACCTCCCTGCGGTTGTTGCTAAAACCGGTGACATCCTGCCCCGGGTTTTAGTAATTGCCTGAGCTGAGCAGTAATGGCGGAGTACTCAGTATGGAGAAAATGGAGAACGAGTGGACCAGCCGTCTGATTTCTAAACTGGATATTGCTGCCATCTTGCCCTTACATGGAAGAAGCGAATGAACGGAGAACTAAATGAACAACTGAAAATCAGATTGTTTCAAAAACAATCGGCCACAAAATCGGCCTTCAAGAAGCGAGAACACAGACGGGTAAGCACCAACTCTCATTTGGATACAAAACAACATGTTTGCCTGCATTTGGGTCATTCCACGCCAAACGTCCGAATGCTCCCGCTCGACCATCTCAGATTTACCTGAAAAAATTCCACGAGGTTCACACACTTCCCAATAGGAAAAGTCCCAAATTTCAGCTCCCAACTCATTATAGTTTTGTCATAAAAAAATATTTAGGCAGCTAACCCCAGACACGTTTTCAGCAGAGTTTTCTAGGGAGCCACTTTCACATTGCTGTATCTAGAAAACTATTTGAGCTAGGTCTTTCAAATTTCCAAGGGCTACTATCTGGCTAAAGTACTTGTAGTAGATGGACTTTTACACATGTGCTTTTGGTTTATCATAGCGTTCTGGCGGCTTGAATTTGCTCGAAAATTCAACTCTTCAAATCTGGCAGCATATTTGAAGGACTGTTGAAAGTATAATGTTAAAGACAGAGGCTTGATATTGCACATGCACCTTCCCACAAATGCTGTGCACTTTGTATTCAAAAACTGTCCCTCTGTGAAGCATGGTCTAGAAGATATTAAGGTTTAAAAATTGGAAAAAATAATTTGGTGCCATTTTTGGCATGGTATAGCAAAAAAATGATAGGTCCCACCAACATAAAATTGGCTGTTTTTGAAAGATTAGATATATGTTTCTAACATATCCAAAAATTGTGATGGTGTTTTGCCTTAATGTTGCAAAATGATTTTTTGAAAATGAGGTGTTTGCACACATGCACAGCATTCATGGTCTATGAAGGCACTTCCAGATGCTAAGAGAACGCCTTAAATTCATTACATACAGCTTAAACTCAATAAAATGCTTCATTTGATTCATGATAAACTATATTTGAAGGTCAACTTATATGTAATCATTAGGTATAGAAACAGAAATGTGTCAAATTGAGCATGCACACTGCAGAACATAATGTGGATGCAAGTGTCTCATACCATCCCCACATCAATCAGATTCCAAGGCACTCTAGTAAATGTTCACACCTGTATTTAGAACGAGCCACTTGCAATCAGATTGACTATTTAAATGACTAGAATGAGCAGGCTCACAGTTTTCAAGATGGCATCTTTGGCTCCATGTTTTATTGGAGCTGTGTTGGGATGTGCTGAAGACTGCCACAGGTTGGATTACACCGAGTTATGCAATGTAAGTCTAACTACTTTAATACTTACTTTACATTAATACTTTTCTTGCAACTTTGCTGATTGACCATCATTTTGACATGTTATGCTTCTATTGTTTCAGACCAAGACAACTGGTATCCATCACTTCTCTGTCAAAAGATGACCAAATGCTCCTGAAGCACAGGAGTAGTCTGCAGGATGATGTACCACCTGATGCAACTATATGTTTGTACCATAAGAAAATAAACCTGGATTGTTACTCTTCTCTACAAAAAAACTGCAGCAACCCATATGGCTTACATGCAAGACCTATGAAAAAAAATCTTCGCATCATCTCTCTGTCCCAAGCAGAGGCCATTGGAAAGACATCTGTAAAGGCTGGAATGAAAGTATGCATGCAGTGCAAGAAGCATATGTATAAAGTGTCAGTCAAAGTTCCATTGCAAGAGCATGTTGATCATGATCATGATCATGTTGACTATGTACAACAGGAAGACATAAAAGACCAATTGGATAAGTGCTTCACTGCTATTGGACTTTCCCCATGTAAAATCTCACGAGTCAGTCCCAGGGATAAGGAAGCGTACATTAAGAGAAAGGTTGAAGAAGTTGGCCACAAGACCAAGGAAATGCTACATTGGTGTGCTGCAGTCCCTTCAACGTCATGGGCTGCTCCTATGATGACCACATCTCTAAAATAGATGCTCCTAGAACTACAACTGGACGTCTATATACAATTCAGGAATGTGACATCGAAGCATCTGAAAGATTCATTAAAGAGTTCAGATAATTTACAATAGCTTTCCCTAAGTTGCCAATGCATACAGTTTTTTTTTTTTTTCTTTTAAATCATGGTACAACAGATATGTAATGGTTTGTGACAAGTTTCAGTTTTCACCAATATTGGAGTTCCAATATTGCAATACCTAAAAATGGCATATAGGCTATCCTTCTAGTGTACTTTACCATGAATCAAATGAAGCATTTTATTAAGTTTAAGCTGTGCAAAATAAATTCATGGCGTGTTCTTAGCATCTGGAAGTGCCTTCATAGGCCATGAATGCTGTGTATATATGCAAACACCTCATTTTCAAAAAATCATTTTGCAACATTAAGGCAAAACACCATCACAATTTTTGGATATGTTAGAAACATACATCTAATCTTTCAAAAACAGCCAATTTTATGTTGGTGGGACCTATCATTTTTTTGCTATACCATGCCAAAAATGGCACCAAATTATTTTTTCCAATTTTTAAACCTTAATATCTTCTAGACCATGCTTCACAGAGGGACAGTTTTTGAATACAAAGTACACAGCATGTGTGGTAAGGTGCATGTGCAATATCAAGCCTCTATCTTTAATATTACACTTTCAACAGTCCTTCAAATATGCTGCCAGATTTGAAGAGTTGAATTTTCGAGCAAATTCAAGCCGCCAGAACGCTATGATAAACCAAAAGCACATGTGTAAAAGTCCATCTACTACAAGTACTTTAGCCAGATAGTAGCCCTTGGAAATTTGAAAGACCTAGCTCAAATAGTTTTCTAGATACAGCAATGTGAAAGTGGCTCCCTAGAAAACTCTGCTGAAAACGTGTCTGGGGTTAGCTGCCTAAATATTTTTTTATGACAAAACTATAATGAGTTGGGAGCTGAAATTTGGGACTTTTCCTATTGGGAAGTGTGTGAACCTCGTGGAATTTTTTCAGGTAAATCTGAGATGGTCGAGCGGGAGCATTCGGACGTTTGGCGTGGAATGACCCATTTAGATTAATACATGTAACTTGTATTGTATGTTTAAGTTACCGGTATAAGATTATTTAATTTGCTTCAGAATGTGATCGTCTCAGTTCATCTGATTAGCCTTTTAAGTTTTATCAGTGAAAATGCATGCATGTTGCATTAGTTATAACACCCATCCTGTTTTAATGAGAGTCAACCCACAATCAATGAAGTCAAATCAGTCTTAGTTGAGCAAGTCTGTAACGGGATTTCTTACTTTAAGCATAAATTTTTATTTATACGACTTTGGTCTATAGCTGTAAAAGGCCTCGGCCTTAAAACCGGTTACCGCTGCGTTGTCACACACTCAGGGCTGGCTGGCTCAGCGGGGCGGCTCGAATGCCAAGTTTGCGGTCGATTTTAACTCTCAAAAATGTGTTATTTACCAGCTGGGAGGTCCGTATGGTGAAATACCATGACCGGAGTCTTGAAAGTACTGAGCGAGGCCCTCTGGGCCGAGGTCAGTATTTAAGGCCGAGGTGACGGTATTTCACCATACAGACCGACCTTTAGCTGGTAAATAATATTTATTTTTTTCTTTACCAAATTCTAACAGAAAACGAGAGCGCCCGAAAGGGAAAACCGAGCCGAGCCGCCATTTTGAATCCTCATTTACGGCTGCAATGCAAATGGCTTCCTCCTCGGTATACAAGTGCACTTCCATGGCAGGAAAAAAAAAACAAAACTACATTTTGCCGCCTATGTAGTCCCCTATTTATACAAAATTGTCATTCAGGATTCAGCCATGTTTTTGCTCAGTGTTAGCAAGTTACAGGTTTTTAGCTTTCTCCTGAAATGTTTTATTTTATTTCTTCTTCCTCAGGGTAGTAAAACTGTCACTATTGCTATCCATGCTGTAAAATTAATGCTATTCTCCTGAGAAATGCTGGCAAAAATTTAAGATTTTTGATAATCTTATTAAAAAAAAAAAAAAAAAGATAAATGCTGACAAAAAATGCTACTATGTTTGTTGTTGTTGTGAACGAGCGAGTCGCCAGAGGTCCGTACCGTAGGATACGAACCCGCTCGCCAGCCAATCAGAGCGCAGGATTTGGACCGCGAAAAAAAATAAAAAAAATTTTTATATATATATATATAAAAATTGTTTTTAATTCCCATTTATGCAGCATACAAGAGTCAAGGATGGAGGTACTATCCACTCAGAAATTGATTTAAAAAATAAAAGGTTGTGTATCTGCTTTAACTTTTTGTAAAAAATTGTTCCATCGAATATGTATAATAATAATGGCTTTTTTCATGGTATATCAGATATATTCCACTCAGCTACTTGTCTTCGACTCAT